>NC_029772.3:19072058-19072494 GCF_000817695.3 Arachis duranensis | reverse complement strand
GATCAACCATGCATCGTGTATCAGGAATCCAAGAGATATTCACCCAATCTAAGGTAGAACGGAGGTGGTTGTCAATCACACGTTCATAGGTGAGAATGGTGATGAGTGTCATGGATCATCACATTCATCAAGTTGAAGAACAAGTGATATCTTAGAACAAGAACAAGCGGAATTGAATAGAAGAACAATAGTAATTGCATTAATACTCGAGGTACAGCAGAGGAAATTCTGAGGGTGACTTTGAACGCCGGTTTGGGCCATCAAATCTTGGGCAAAGTATGGACTATTATATATTTCTGGAAAGCCCAGGATGTCTACTTTCCAACGCCGTTGAGAGTGCGCCAATTGGGCTTCTGTAGCTCCAGAAAATCCACTTCGAGTGCAGGGAGGTCAGAATCCAACAGCATCTGCAGTCCTTTTTAGTCTCTGAATCAGA
>NC_029772.3:19057331-19071675 GCF_000817695.3 Arachis duranensis | reverse complement strand
GGTGTTGGTTGGAGGTAGTGGTGGCGGTCGTCGCCGGTGTGGTGGTCGGAGAGGGTTGGAGAAGATGAGAGAGTGGAAGAGAGTTGGTAAGTGTAAGTGGGTCTGCGCGAGAGGGGTCGTCACGCCCTAGGGTTATCCCTCTTTTCAAATTGACGCGGGCGCGCACATCGTGCGTCCGTGTGCATTGATGAATTTTGGGAAGTGACGCATGCGCGCCTTGTGCACTTACGTGTGGGTGGTGAGAGTTGGTAAGTGTGCGTGCACGTACAGTGTGCGCGCGCGTGCTTGGGGTTGGGTTGGAGGCTTAAGGTTGGCCCCGAGTTGGCACAACTCTCGGGTCATTGGCCTGGAAGTCGCATCATTGGATCGGCGCGCACGCGGCATGTGCACGAGCGCGCGCATTCTCATAGAAACTCATATGCGCGCAGGCGCGCAGTGCGCGTCCGCGCAATGTAGGTTGGGCCAGAAGCTTAGGATTGGCCCAACGCCAGCATGACTCTCGGGTGGAGAGTATGGAATGTTGGATCAGCATGGTGACGCACGCGGTAGGTGTGCTTCCGCGCGCATGGCTCTCTATGCAAATGGACGCGCGAGCGGCATGTGCGCGACGACGTCCTGCGAGTTGGGCTAAAAGCCTAATATTTGCATAGAGGAGGCCCAACTCTCTGGAGGTCAGTATGGTGATGCATCCGCTCATGGACGCGTGCGCGTACAACGTGCGCACACGTCATCCCCTTGTTTTTTTTCATCTGCTAAAAAGCAGAAAAATTCCCAAGAGCTCCCTAAAATGCCTGCAACTCTTTATTCACTCAAAAATCATACAATTCACAAAAAATGCAATTTGATTTATTCATCTACTACTAAGCACAACATACATGTGACTATGCTAACAATCAATTTATTAAGGCAACTAAAATGAAATGGGGAACTACCTGCAATGGTAGCTCAAATCACTTATTAATGAAATCTACAAGAGAGTGGAAAGAGTATACCATGGTGGAGTGTCTACCACCTAGCACTTTTAGTTAAAGTCCGTAAGTTGGACATTTGGGAAGCTCATCATCATGGCGGCTTATGCTTGTACTCATCCTTGAATCTCCAAGGATCTTTGCTTCTTAATTAGTTGATAGAATTTTCAACCATCTTCACCAAGCTTGGATAGAGTTCTACCCAAGATATGAGTTCCCATAGTTGGTCTTCATTCTTCGATCCGGGATCCCATATCTTATTTTCGCACCCGTCTTCAATTTGATCTTCATACTTTTTCTTTCCGGGTGGTTGACATAAGGGCGGTCGACACATAGAATTCTCTTTAGTCCACCAATTCTTCCTTCTAGACCATACAAAGTGGTTCTTGTCCCATCATAATCCCTATACCTTAAAGCTTTAACCTTAATGAGCTTTATACCAAATCTCCAACCACTACACAATTTTATTTTTCCTTTAAGTCCAAAAAGAGCTCTAAGTTGTCCATCCGTTTCAATCAAACCATATTCAAGTGAGAAAGTAAAGCTTAGGGATAAGAATTTTACCCACTTGAATGTTGTGTTGGATGGTGACTTGGGAAGGAGAACCTCCCCACACTTAAACGATGCAAGGTCGACTTCTTTATGCTCTTCTTTGGTTGCTTCCACCTCTTGACAAGTTTCTTCACTTTCAACTTTTTCCCCTTTGTCATTTAGCTTGGTGTTGTCTTCAAGAATCTCGATTTCTTGCTCAATGGGAGGTGATTCAATCTTGGATAGGAATTCATTGATGGAGAAATCCATTTCTGGATCAACCTCTTCGTATTCTTCAATTTCGATATACACCATGCCATCTTTTTCTTCCTTGGGAGGTTATGCACACTCTTCTACAGTTTCAACTTCATGTCTACTAGGAAGAGATTCAATTGTAGATAGAAATTCCTCCATGATTGAATCTATTTCTTGATCAACCTTCTCGTGTTCTTCAATCTTGATATGCTCCGGAGGTTGTTGAGATTCACATGGCGGTTCCACATCTCTTAAATCTTGGACCACTTTCTCCTTTGTTTCAATAACTGTAGGCTTCTCCAATTGCTCTACTACTACTACCGATTCTTCCTTTTTCACCGGATTTTCCGATATCTTCTCTATGCTTTGCTCTTCCTTTGGTTATTCACATGGGGTTACGGAAACAACTTGACTATTCAAATATTGGTGGGCTAAAGCGTGCACCACCTTGGTTAAATTGGTTACAAACTCAAGTGTATCTCGCTTCATGGCTTCTTGCTTGAAGTAACAAAGTGAGAGAATTGTCTATTGGGGCTTGGGACGAGTAGGAAGGTTTATTATTTTGGAGAAAGGGTTCATGGTAGGAAGGTGATTCCTCTTGGTAAAATTATGGAGAAGATGTGCATTGAGGTGGTTTTTGGTAGTAATCTTGATAGGGTTGTGGTGGTTCTAAAGGTTCTTGCTCATAGTGATCACAAGGATGTGGTACGGGTGATTGGTCATATGATGGATAAGGGTCACATAAAGGAACTTGGTAGAAAGGGACTTGTGAGTATGGTTGAGCATCATGTTGAGGGTAAGATACATAGGCATATGGTGGTGGTTGATTGTCGCAAAAAGATTCACCATAGCCGTTGAATTGGCATGCATTAGGATGAGAATTATACCTATAAGCGTCCGGAGGTTGTTGCCAATAGGAGTGATCAATTCCTTGAGGCTCCTCCCATCTTTGATGGTTCCATCCTTGGTACATGTTATCATTGAAGTTCGCATTTCCTACAACACAATTAGGACCAAACTCATAGCCAAAGTGAGAATTCATTATGAAAAGACAAAATAAAACTAACAAAATCTAGTAAACAAGCAAAAGACCTATTCACAATATTCACATATGTACAATAACCAATAACATAACACCATTGCAAATCCCCGGCAACGGCGCCATTTTGATGATTAGATTTTTGACGGTTTAGAATTTCACTAATGAAATCTCATTGTAAAGTATAGTTTCTAAACCAACAATAATCCTTTCATACAAATATTTGTTTGTCACAAGTACAAACCCCTAAAATCTATAAACCGAAGTATTTAAACCTCGGGTCGTCTCTCAAAGGACTTGCAGGGTAGTGTTCTTGTTATTGGTTATGAACTTGTTTATTTTGGGGTTTTAGATGAGAAACATGGAAAGTAAATGGAAATGAAATTTTATTAACAAAACGGTCTTGGCAAGGTTGATGGTCAAGGACCTATATCATTATCACTAACCACAATTATGATAGTTGCAAGGATCAATCTCACTAAGTCATCCTTTAACTAATAGCAAAAGAAAGTCAAGTGAGTTATATCAATCCAATTCCATAAATCCTAGTTCCCACTAATTGAATTAATGAAAGTTAGAGTCAATGGCTATCAACTATCAATCACTTGGATATTAGTAACTCTAGTGTTCCTAAGTTATCTTCCCAAGCCAAGAACATAAAATTCTATTCTAACATCCTCCCAAGCATTTCATCAAACACTTGGAAGGTACAAAAGAAAAGTATGGTAAATCACAACAAGAATGAATTCTAACAACAATTGAATGTAAAGAATTAACAGCAACAATCAAGAAAATCACAATTATCATGAATTACCTCAAATTGCATTATTGAAAGAAAACAAAAGAACAAAAATAGATCCACAATAAAGTGAAGAATTACAAGAATTAAAGAATAAAACTAGAGAGAGGAAGAAGAGAGGAGTAAGAATTGATAAAGGAAAAGTAAATCAAAGCATGAATTAAACCTAGATCTAAGAGGAGAGATTAACCTAAACCTAATCCTAATTCTAGAGAGAAGTGAGAGCTTCTCTCTCTAGAAACTACTTCTAAACTAATCCTAATTCTAGAGAGAAGTGAGAGCTTCTCTCTCTAAAACTACCTCTAAATTAATCCTAATGTGTATGAATGAACTAAACTAAGCTAGAATGCAAAAGTGAATGGAATGATGATATCCCCTTCAATCCTTGGTCCTTTAAAGCACTTTGACGCCAAAATTGGTTGTAACTGGGCCCCACAGCTTCCCAGAAATCAATGGGCATGTTTTCTATTTAAAACTCACGTGCGGCCTTCGGTGCGGACGCGCACGGTACGCGTACGCGTCCCTGGCCAATATCACACTATGCGCACGAGCGCCTTGTGCGCGTGCGCGTCCTTGGCCGAGATTACTTCTTTGGCCTTTTATGCTTCCCTCCACTTGCATGCTTCCTTCCTTGCTCCTTTGATCCATGCCTAGCCTATTTTAACCTGAGATTACTAGCAAACACATCAAGGCATCTTATGAAATCAAGGATGAATTAAAATTACCAATTTAAAGGCTTAAAAATCATGTTTTTACATTCAAGCACAAATACGGGAGAGATTACAAAATCAAGCTAATTCATTGGCTAAATGTGAGAAAAGGTTACCAAAATGCTCTAAATTCAATACAAGATAAACCCTAAAAACGGGGTTTATCAACACGTCGGGTTGGCTCGATAACCGACAGATGATATCATCAGTTATTAGGACAGGCATGCATTATATGCATCTATGTGACATTGTTTGGGTGTGCATATTGTACCTGGTTTGCCTTTATGACTATTTGAGATTAACTGCTACTTGTTCTACTTGCTGTAACTGTTTGATTGTACTTGAACTTCCTATCTGTGTTTGCAACTGGGACTCTGTTGGATTGTGGTGATTGGTTGTTGGATTGGATTGTTTAGGCCTAAGGCCATGGTTGAATTGAGATAGACCGATGGTTGGTTTCGGTTTTGTGTTTCTGGTTTGGAAAAGTATGAAAGGCTAAAATGGTTCAGTATAAATAAACCTTTTGAAAGGCCTTTGAATATTGTTTTAAATGAACAGTTTCCTCTTTCAGAAAAGGATTTCAGATTTCTCTTTTATTGTAAACCTTTGTTTTTGAAAAGGGGCATAAGACGGTTATTAATCACTGGTACGGTTTATCTTCATGTATCCTATTACAGTAATTCCCAAAAATCCTCTACTGAGAACCCTTTCGAGGATGATGTTCTCACCCCCTATATTTTTCCCCTTTCAGGATATGGGCGCAGAAGTCACGAGAGTTTATTTAATTATTGTTGTGATGCGCTGTATTGTTTTAGTTATGTTTTATTGTACCCTCGCCTTTATCTTGATATATTCTGTAAAAGGGATAGAAATTGTTTTGGTTAATGCTTGTAATGTGTACGTTATCGAATGAAAGTATTTTTGGGAGCGGTTTTGTGGTTTAAAGTTTTAAACAGGCTCATATTTTAGTATTAAATAGTATAAGTGTCGTCGTAATGTCTGAACTATTAGAGTCGCGCAGCCGGAAGCGTGAGCTTTCGTAGTTAGGGTGTTACATTATGGTATCAGAGCGGTCTTTCCTGTAGAGCCTGAGGAATGGACCAACTATGCTTCAGTTGCATACTCTGAGCGTTTGTCATGTATTAGGTCTTGTCGAATGACGAGAATTAGAGCTTTATGCACATGACGGTCTATTGATTAACGTCGTTAGTCATGCATTGCATAATTATTGGTATTAAGTTTGGCCGGCTTAATGCTAGTGAATTATGTATATGAAAGCACTAATGGGTTATCATAGGCCATATACGAGTTTTGAGCAAAGCGAATCGCGGGATTTAGGAACGTTGGAAATTATTTCTCGAGGCTATTCAGTTGTGTGTTTTGGATTTTGTTCGAGTCGACCTGTTCTTTCATAGCCTAACTTGAAGTTCTTGTTTGCTACTCCTCGTGAAAAGTAATTTGATATTTCAACTTTATTCCTCCATTCATATGCATTCTTGTGGGATCTAATTGCATATGCTTGTTTGACATCCTTGTTGTATCTATCTTTCTCCATTTAAATTCTTCTCCTTGATTCATGTGTTCTTTGATATACCTTTAAACTGTCTTGATGCGCTGTGCTCTTTAAGTCTCTGTCTGAGTCCATTTTTAGAGAAATTGTTGATTCAGTTTTTCTCTCATTCGACAGTGATCACAGCCAATTTTGAGATTTTTATAAAAATTGTTGTTGAATAGATATATATACTTATCTATATATGAAACTTTGAAGATTACTCATACCGTTTAGCAACTATCTATTTTTAATATCTCCTCTGTATTTTTACTGGTTTATGAAACTGCCTTTACCTTAAATTACAATTTGGCTTTCTAGTAATTTTACTATGGTTCCAATGCACATCTTCATTTGATTATGTATTTGGATATTTTCAAAATTTTGGAAAGGAAGGATTTTTCACTTTTGTCCCGGTTGAGTTTCGTTTGATGAATTACACTTGATTTATTTTTTGTTTGAGTTTGATTTAGCATACCACATTGTTTATGCCATTGCTGCTTCTTTTGAAAGTGTTGGACTCATAGCTTTCTTCCTATGAACGGACTAAATTCTCTAGTAAACCTTCCATCTCTACGAATGTCATACTTGACTTTGTTTTAACTAATCTTTTACATTTTGTGAACATTACCATTGATCTTGGTTTTTCTTGTCTGGTGAATCTCATTCTTATATGAGTCCATTTGATTCGTTTCAAATTAGTGCATCGTTTAATCTCTCATTATCTCTACAAGAGTTTTTAGACAAAGATTTCTCCTTTAGAAATTACTAATGATTGAGTTGTCTTTTCCTATGACTTTTGTATTCTTTTGGATCAATTGAAAGCTTGTTTGATGACTCATGCCTAGTGAATCTTGTTTGAACTACTTTAATTTAAGATCCTTTCTTTTATGGCTTGACTCTTTTAAGTACATTCTAATTTTCTTGAATACCCCTTTAAGATGGTGATTTTAAGTATACTTTTGGAGCCCTGTTTCGAACCTTTTGAAGCTTTGAATTCTCTTTGAAGAAGTTCTAAACAGAATTTATTTTATGTTGTTTGATTGAGGTTGAAACCATTGTTCAATTTTGACAAGTTGTTTTAAAGTCGACACGCGCTATTTTAAATGAGGTTTTGAAAAGCTTCCTTGTTTAGTGGAAACATGTTCGTTTGTAATGCACCACTTAATTCCCCTACCAATTTATAAGCAAACTTTTACCTCGAATTTTCTTTTCTAAATAGAGAGTTCAACTTACTCTTTCGTCCTTGCTATAATTTTTATACACGCTTGTTTGAATATAAACTTTGAGAATTTTTGAACAAGCATTTAATTTCTCTTCCGAGTTTTGCGAGTACTTTTGGTTAAGATCGTGAACCCAACTAACTTTCTAAAATATTTTATGAAAATATTTTAGCACTTAGCCAAAACTGTGTGCATTTTGTTTTTAAAACTCTACAAAATCTAGTTCAACATGAATTTGCATTGAAGCCACGATTATGCTTTTGTTACTCTCTTGAAGAATGGTTGCTACTTAACTTTCTTCTAGACTGCGAAGTGATTTTTCTGCAAGTTTTCGATTCTTTTAAGAACAATGTATTTGGAAGTATTTTAATCGTGCTCGTGAGTTTTGTGAGCTTTGTCTTTGGTTTGAGAAATTCTTCTCTATAAACCTCATACTTCTTCGACTCGACTTGAATTTGTTCAAACTAATGCGCTGATCCCTTTTCTTATTGATCCTATTGGATTTCTTTGATTCAAGGGTTATCTTTGAAGTTGTCAATTGACTTGTTTCTAGCAAACTTCATTGCTTGATCATCCTTATTTGTCTGGAATTGGATACATTCTCTCAAATCGGTGAGTATTATCCTTGACAATTGTCTCTCCTTTCTAAATCTTGTATCCTTCTGAGTAGACTCGAGAATTGTTTTGATATCATGTGTGACTAGTAGCCGTAGTAACGCGATGCGTTATTTCTTTAAGACGTGATATGTGTATACGGACGTTGAAGCGGTAGGTGTGCAGCGTTATGAGTTGTGGGTGTTTTGTTCCTTGCAAACGGACTTGCGGTCGTTAGGCTTGTGATCGGTTATGGGGATTGTAGGGTGCTTAATGGAGTTGGAAGGTGGAAGCTTTGAGGTTGAGATGAGATTAGTGTGCAGATGTTGAGCACGTCGTTGTAACCTCATCCCGTTTTATGACCTTCAATGCCTTGCCTTACTATCACATGTTTGACTCATGTCACCTTTTTCATTGAGCCTACCTTGTAATGTTTGCTTTGTACTCATACTTCTACCTTTGCATCCTTATACATATGATAATCAAAGTATTTGAAAACCGTATATATGGTTATATGTTGAGATATATTTTTTCTTCTTTCTTAAATGTGTTCAAGGGTGAACTGTTATGAAATTTCTTTCGTTTTGTATCAATTTTCGAAGGCAAAAATTTTTATAAGGTGGGTAGAATATAAGACCCAAAACCTTTGAAAAAAGGCTATCATTAGCTAATTTCAAATTCAGTATTTCTATAGCTTTAATCTCAAAAATTATCTTATTAAAGATAATTAGAGCAAGTTTTGATTTACTGAATTTGAAATAAATTGAGATTATTATCCAATTTTATAATTATTGGATTATTTTCTATGTTTAGATTTTAAATTTGGCAGTTATGAAATAATAGGGGGTTTTACATGATTTGGATTAGATAAGTAAATATTTTAATATATTGAAATTGCTATTTTGGAAAATAGAAAAGTTAATTATATTATTTCCAAATTTTGGATTTGGACATTTTATTGAAAATAAAGTGTGAAATTGATGAGCAAATAGTATTTTTTTATACATTATTATTGTTGGATTAGAATTTATTTCTAATTACTATATTACCCTTATTTTTGAGTAAAATTACCAAAATACCACTAACCCTAATTTTTGAAAATGAAACCCTAACCCTAAAATCCTAACCCATGACCCGGTTCCCTTTTCACCCAACCCAGCAGCAGCCCACACGGTTTCCTTCCTTCCCCTTTGCATGAGAGTAAGAAAACAGAAGCAGAAAATAGATCAAAGAGGGAGGGGGAGGAGCTGCGATCGGAAAGAGAGATGGGTCACGCTGCTACCGCCGTTCAGTTCACCACCATGCTACACCGTCACCAGCCTTGCTTGCCCTGCCGCTGTGAAGCTCGTCCCTGCTGAGTCACCGCCGCCAGTGCTAGGGTATGACGTCGCCTGTCACCGTCGCGAGCTTCCTCACCGTCGCCACTGAAGTCGCCATTGCCGTCGCGGATGAGAGAAAGCAAGGGAAGAGAGATCGAGAGCGAGATGCAGGGAGAAGAGGAGGGCGAGAGGGAGAAGGATGGTGCGCCGTTGGAGCTAGCCTCGTCGCGCCGCCTCTGCTGTCCGTGTCACCGCCGTTGTCCAAGCTCATCACCGCCAGTAGCCATCTCTGCCCAGCATCGCTGCAGATAGTGGGTCGCCGAGAAAGGCCACCACTACTGCCACCGGGAACTGCCATAGAAGCTGTCTTTGCCGGTGCCGATGAAGGCGCGAACGGAGAAAGAACGCGCTTGTGGGGGGACTTGCGGAGAGAGTGAGGCGTGATGGTAGTGGGTGGTTCCACCGCCCTTGCTGATGTGCCGTCAGAATCTACCGCCATGGTCGCTGGAAAACCTCTCTGTCGTTGCCGGAAAACCACTGCCGGTAAGGGTCTTGTTATTAGTCTATGTCCCTTTTGAATTCCGAGAATATTGTAGTCTCTACGTGTTGGTTTCAGTTGGCGTGATCGGAAATTATCGTCGCTGCCGCTTGAGGTGGTTGCCGGGCTGCTGATGAACCGGTTCAGAGATCGCCGCTATTCCGGTTCAGCCGTTCTTTCTTTGTTTGGTAAGCATTTTCGATTTGAAAGCTCTCTAGTTACTATTCTGTCACCATTCACTAAGGTTTTGCGGCATCAATTGCTATAAGATTGAGTTTCTATTGTTATGTGTCACGATTAGTGTTGCTGTGGTTACCGCGGGAGTGGCTTGGAGCCGAGGTTGCGGTTGTTGGTGATTTCAGTTTAAGAGATGAGGTTTATGTGACGCGTTTGGGTTATGGAATTGCGTTCTGAGGTAGGGGTGCTTTCCAAAAACTATATTTTATACATTAGAATTATTACATATGGATACTGATGTGAGACAATGTATTTGGTGATTGTATAAGCCTTATGTGATGTTGATTGTCCTGGATGAATGTAATTATATGTTTGAATGGATTATTATTTGGTTCTGATGAATGGATTTGTTGTGTGGCTTTGTGAAACAAAATGCTTTTGAAGTTGATTCTTTTAAAGCTTTGAAATCGAGTTTAATCCGTTGAGGATTGATTTGAGTTAATTTTTTTGGGAATGTGAAAAATAGAATACACTCTTGAATTCGGCCTGGGTTGCTTTAAATGATCTGGTTTGATAAATGATGGTTGTTGACCGTTTCTTTAAAGCTTTAGAAATGAGTTTATTCGGCTGATGATGATTTAATTTTGAAACGGTTTCCTTGAAATATGGAATTGAGATGACTGTTGGATTTGGCTTGACTTGAACTGATTTGGATTTTGGGCTATTGAAAAGGATTGTGAGACGGTTTAGTTGGGACCCAAACTGGGTGGCAAAGTCCAAGTTTTAGGGGAGGTGCTGCCAAAATTTCTATAAAACCCGAGTGTTTATTGAAATGTGGTCTGGAAAAATGATAAGTTAAAGACCTCTTCTATTTTATTTGAATTATCAAGAAAAGGATGATCCATGCTTTTGAAATGAATTATAAAAGAGAAAATTGTGATTTAGTTTTTTTTTTCTTAAGAAAGGCATTGTATCTCTTTCAGGAGAAAGTTATTTAGATGAAACTTATGTTTTAAAGCTGTTTTAAATGTGACAAGGGTAATGCCTTTGAATTTGACTTGAGGGCTTTCAATTAGAAGAGTTTCTATGACTTTGAAAGAACCTGAATGCCTATTGACAAGTTTTATTTTGAAATATTTTGGGAAAGGTTTTAAGTACTCTTTGAATTCTGAAATCTCGCAAGACTAAAACAATTTTGAACAGTTGAAACTCTTTAGAATTTATCATGGGGGTTAAAGTTGGTTTTGCCTAAGCAAAGGAAATGGCTTTGAAAGAAATAAATGATTACGTGACTCGGTTTGGCTTAGACCCTATTTTATTACTCAAATCAGAAAGCTGAGGTTTTTAGTGATTTTAAATGAACTTGGCGAAATGAGTTATGTTATTCTCCCCTAAAGACTTGGGACTCTGCCGACACACTTTTGTTATAAAATTCCATTGTTGGATGGGTGATTTTGAATACTTTGAAATAAATCCTTAACTTGCCATGGTTTTGGAAGTTTTGGAAAGAGGATGTCGAGAGTGGCATTGTTTCTAAAAGAGGAATTTACTTTGAGTAAAAGTGGCTTATAAGCCTGATATGATTTGAGAAATGAGATCTTTAAAGCCAAGGCTAAAAAGAGTTGAAATTTGATTTCAAAGTGAAATGAATTGAGAAAAGTGATTTATGGCTTACATGCCGATTTTATGAATTTGATGATGTTGAATGGTGGAAGTGCTATTTTTTATGAGGTGGAATGGCTGTGTATGCTATTGAATTATGGCTGATTTCTGAATGAGTTATGAGCCGTATGGCTGGCTATGAATTATGAATTTAAGCCGAAAGACTGTATTTATTGATAAATTGGTTGTTTCTGGATTGAACTGTGAGTCAAATGGCTGAGATGGATGGTGATCCATGGTTGAGTATAAATGCATGTATGCAATTGAATAAATTGTGAATTTAAGCCGGATGGCTGAGATGAATGTTGTATGCGAGTATGCTTGTGTTTTCTCTCTGGTTGTAATGGCGACAGGGCACCGATACCCTCTAATGGCGACAGGGCGCAGATACCCTCTAATGGCGACAGGGCACAGATACCCTCTAATGGCGACAGGGCGCAGATACCTTCTAATGGTGACAGGGCATATATTCCCTCTAATGATATTAATGCGCAACAGAGAGGTTGTGCCCGGGTTAGCTACCAGACACGTTGGGTTGGCTCGATAACCGACAGATGATATCATCAGCTACTAGGATAGGCATGCATCATATGCATCTATGTGACATTGTTTGGTGTGCATATTGTACTTGGTTTGCCTTTATGACTATTTGAGATTAACTGCTACTTGTTCTACTTGCTGTAACTGTTTGATTGTGCTTGAACTTCCTATCTGTGTTTGCAACTGGGACTCTGTTGGATTGTGGTGATTGGTTGTTGGATTGGATTGTTTGGGCCTAGGGCCGTGGTTGAATTGAGATGGACTTATGGTTGGTTTTGGTTTTGTGTTTCTGGTTTGAAAAAGTATGAAAGATGGTGCACGAAATTGTGATCATCAACAATGGCGCTAGAAACTTGGTAGCGCTCTCAAACATGAATCACACTTAGTCACAACTCCGCACAACTAAACAGCAAGTGTACTAGGTCGTCCAAGTAATACATTATGTGAGTAAGGGTCGATCCTACGGAGATTGTTGGTATGAAGCAAGCTATGGTCATTTTGTAAATCTCAGTTAGGCGGATAATAAATGTTATGGAGTTTTCGAATAGCAAATAAATAAAACAGAAAATAATGATAGAGTTACTCATGTAATTCAATAGTGGGAATTTCAGATAAGTGCATGGAGGTGCTGTGTTCCTTCTGAATCTCTGCTTTCCTACTGCTTTCATCCAATCCTTCTTACTCCTTTCCATGGCAAGCTGTATGTAGGGAATCACTGTTGTCAATGGCTACATCCCATCCTCTCAGTGAAAATGGTCCAAATGCTCTGTCACAGCACGGCTAATCATCTGTCGGTTCTCGATCATGTTGGAATAGAATCCCTTGATTTTTGCGTTTGTCATCACGCCCAACAATCGCGAGTTTGAACCTCGTCACAGTCATTCAATCTCAGAATCCTACTCGGAATACCACAGACAAGGTTAGACTTTCCGGATTTCCATGAATGCCGCCATCAATTCTAGCTTATACCACGAAGATTCTGACTAAGGAATCCAAGAGATATGCGCCCTCTCTAAGGTAGAACGGAAGTGGTTTTCAGTCAAATATCTTAGAATAAAAACAAGCGGAATTGAATAGAAAATAGTAGTAATTGCATTGAAACTTGAGGTATAGCAGAGCTCCACACCCTTAATCTATGGTGTGTAAAAACTCCACCGTTAAAAATACATAAGTGATGAAGGTCCAGGCATGGCCGAATGGCCAGCCCCCAAAACATGATCCATAGTCTCCTAAGATGAATAATAAAATAAAACTAAGACCAAAGATGTAACGTGGTCAAAAGACATCTAATACACTAGTAAAAAGTTTTATTTATACTAAACTAACTACTAGGGTTTACAGAAGTAAGTAATTGATGCATAAATCCACTTCCGGGGCCCACATGGTGTATGTTTGGACTGAGCTTGATATTTACATGAGCTGAGGCTTCTTTTGGAGTTGAACGTCAAGTTGTAACGTGTTTTTGGCGTTCAACTCTGGTTCGTGACGTGTTTCTGGCGTTTGACTCCAGAATGCAGCATGGAACTGGCGTTGAGCGCCAGTTTACGTCATCTAATCTCAAATAAAGTATGGACCATTATATATTGCTGGAAATCTCTGGATGTCTACTTTCCAACGCCATTGAGAGTGCACCATTTGAAGTTCTGTAGCTCCATGAAATCCATTTTGAGTGCAGGGAGGTCAGATTCCAACAGCATCAGTAGTCCTTTGTCAGCCTTTTATCAGAGTTTTGCTCAGGTCCCTCAATTTCAGCCAAAAATTACCTGAAATCACAGAAAAACACACAAACTCATAGTAAAGTCCAGAAATATAAATTTTACATAAAAACTAATAAAAACATCCCTAAAAGTAGCTAGATCCTACTAAAAACTACCTAAAAACAATGCCAAAAAGCGTATAAATTATCCGCTCATCACAACACCAAACTTAAATTGTTGCTTGTCCCCAAGCAACTGAAAATAAATTAGGATAAAAAGAAGAGAATATACTATAAATCCCAAAATATCAATGAATATTAATTCTAATTAGATGAGCGGGACTTGTAGCTTTTTGCTTCTGAACAGTTTTGGCATCTCACTTTCTCCTTTGAAGTTTAGAATGATTGGCATCTATAGGAACTTAGAATTTCAGATAGTGTTGTTGATTCTCCTAGTTAAGTTTGTTGATTCTTGAACACAGCTACTTTTATAAGTCTTGACCGTGGCCCTAAGCACTTTGTTTTCCAGTATTACCACCGGATACATAAATGCCACAGACACATGACTGGGTGAACCTTTTCAGATTGTGACTCAGCTTTGCTAAAGTCCCCAGTTAGAGGTGTCCAGAGCTCTTAAGCACACTCTTTTTGCTTTAGATCACAACTTTAACCACTCAGTCTCAAGCTTTTCACTTAGACCTGCATGCCACAAGCACATGGTTAGGGACAGCTTGATTTAGCCAC
>NC_029772.3:19054346-19057260 GCF_000817695.3 Arachis duranensis | reverse complement strand
TCAAAGTCTTGGATCCTTTGTACCCTTGCCTTTTGGTTTTAAGGGCTATTGGCTTTTTCTGCTTGCTTTTTCTTTTTCTTTCTATTTTTTTTGAATAGAATTTTTTTTTTGCAAGCTTTTGTTTTTCACTGCTTTTTCTTGCTTCAAGAATCAATTTCATGATTTTTCAGATTATCAATAACATTTCTCTTTGTTCATCATTCTTTCAAGTGCCAACAATTTTAACATTCATAATCAACAAGATAAAAAATATGCACTGTTCAAGCATTCATTCAGAAAACAAAAAGTATTGTCACCACATCAATATAATTAAACTAAATTCAAGGATAATTTCAAAATTCATGTACTTCTTGTTCTTTTGAATTAGAAACATTTTTCATTTAAGAGATGTGAAGGATTTATGGAATTATTTATAGCTTTAAGACATAGTTACTCAATACTAATGATCATGAGGTAGAGACACAAAACATAAATAAACATTTAACATAAAGAAACCGAAAAGCAGAAAAAAATTAAGAACAAGGAATGAGTCCACCTTAGTGATGGTGGCGTTTTCTTCTTGAAGAACCAATGATGTCATTGAGTTCTTCTATGTCTCTTCCTTGTCTTTGTTGCTCCTCCCTCATTGCTCTTTGATCTTCTCTAATTTCATGCAGAATGATGGAGTGCTCTTGATGTTCCACCCTTAATTGATCCATATTGTAACTCAAATCTTCTAGAGAAGTGTTGAGTTGTTCCCAATAGTTATTGGGAGGAAAGTGCATCCCTTGAGGCATCTCCGGGATTTCTTGGTGATGAGCTTCCTCATGCGTCTCTTGGAATCCATGAGTGGGCTCTCTTGTTTGCTCCATCCTTTTCTTAGTGATGGGCTTATCCTCCTCAATGGGGATGTCTCCTTCTATGATGACTCCAGCTGAGTAATATAGATGGCAAATAAGATGAGGAAAAGCTAGTCTTGCCAAAGTAGAAGGCTTATCGGCTATTTTGTAGAATTCAAGAGAGATAACTTCATGAATTTCTACTTCCTCTCCATTAATGATGCTATGAATCATGATGGCCCGATCCACAATAACTTCAGATCGGTTGCTAGTGGGGATGATGGAGCGTTGGATGAACTCCAACCATCCTCTAGCCACAGGCTTGAGGTCTAGTCTTCTTAATTGAACCGGCTTGCCTTTGGAGTCTCTTTTCCATTGAGCTCCTTCAACACATATGTCCCTAAGGACTTGGTCCAACCTTTGGTCAAAGTTGACCCTTCTTGTGTAGGGGTGTGCATCTCCTTGCATCATGGGCAAGTTGAATGCCAACCTCACATTTTCCGGACTAAAATCTAAGTATTTCCCCTGAACCATTGTAAGATAATTCTTTGGGTTCGGGTTCTTACTTTGATCATGGTTCCTAGTGATCCATGCATTGGCATAGAACCCTTGGACCATTAGGATTTTGACTTGTTGGATGGGATTGGTTAGAACTTCCCAACCTCTTCTTTGGATCTCATGTCAGATTTCCAGATACTCATTTTTCTTGAGTTAGAAAGGGACCTCGGGGATCACCTTCTTCTTGGCCACAACATCATAGAAGTGGTCTTGATGGGCTTTGGAGATGAATCTTTCCATCTCCTATGACTTGGAGGTGGAAACTTTTGTCTTCCCTTTTCCTTTTCTAGAGGTTTCTCCGGCCTTAGGTGCCATCAATGGTAATGGAAAAACAAAAAGCTTATGCTTTTACCACACCAAACTTAAAATATTGCTCGCCCTCGAGCAAGAAAAGAAAGAAAAGAAGAAGAAGAAGATAAAATATGGAGGAGAGTAAGGGAGGTGTATTCGGCCAAGGTGTAGAATAGGGGGTTGTGTTGTGTGAAGATTAAGGAGAATGGAGGGGTTTATATAGTGAGGGGAGAGGGAGTAGGTTCGGCCATTTAGGGTGGGTTTGGGTGGGAAAGAAATTTGAATTTTGAAGGTAGGTGGGGTTTATGAGGAAGAGTGGATAGATGTGAGTGGTGAAGGGGGTAATTGGGAAGAGAGATTGAGGTGATTGGTGAAGGGTTTTGGGGAAGAGTGTTTATTGGAAGAAGAGGATGAATGTTGAGAAGAGGGGAGAATATGGTAGGTGGGGATCCTGTGGGGTCCACAGATCCTAAGATGATCCTGTGGGATCCACAGATCCTGAGGTGTCAAGGATTTACATCCCTGCACCAATTAGGCATGTAAAATGCCTTTGCATGCAGTTCTGGCATTCAAACGCCGAAGTGATGCATGTTCTGAGCGTTCAACGCCCATGTGCAGCATGTTTCTGGCGTTGAACGCCAGTTTTATGCTTGTTTCTGGCATTCAGCGCCAGCTCTCCTCAGGGTGCATTCCTGGCGTTTGAACGCCAGGATGTTGCTTGTTTCTGGCGTTCAACACCAGATCCATACTCTGTTCTGGCGTTGAACGCCAGCCAGATGCTCCTTACTGGTGTTGAACGCCAGTAGGTCATTTCTCCAGGGTGTGATTTTTCTTCTGCTGTTTTTGATTCTGTTTTTAATTTTAATATTTTTTTCGTGACTCCACATGATCATGGACCTAATAAAACATAAAAGAACAATGAAAATAAAATAAAATTAGATAAATAAAAATTGGGTTGCCTCCCAATAAGCGCTTCTTTAATGTCAATAGCTTGACAGTGGGCTCTCATGGAGCCACACAGGTGATCAGGTCAATGTTGTATAGTCCCAACACCAAACTTAGAGTTTAGATGTGGGGATTCAACACCAAACTTAGAGTTTGGTTGTGGGGGCTCTGTTTGACTCTGTATTGAGAGAAGCTCTGCATGCTTACTCTCCCTTGTTACAGAAGGATAGCTGTGTGCCTTAAACACAAGATAGTCCCCATTCAATTGAAGGACTAATTCTCCTCTGTTAACATCTATCACA
>NC_029772.3:19042622-19054290 GCF_000817695.3 Arachis duranensis | reverse complement strand
TCCTCTACTAATCCATAAGCTTGTCTTACTGACTTGTCTGCCAATTGTAATGAGAATAAGGCAAGCTATATCTCAATGATCTCCAGCTTCTCCATTACAGAGAGTGGCATAAGATTTATGCTTAACCCTAGGTCACACAGAGATTTCTCAAAGGTCATGGTGCCTATGCTACAGGGTATTACGAATTTGCCAGGATCTTGTCTCTTTTGAGGTAAAGTATGCTGAACCCATGTATCTAGTTCACTAATGAGCAAGGGAGGTTCACCTTCCCAAGTCTCATTACCAAATAACTTGGCATTCAACTTCATGATGGCTCATAGATATTGAGCAACTTGCTCTCCAGTTACATCTTCATCCTTTTCAGAGGAAGAATAATCTTCAGAGCTCATGAATGGCAGAAGGAGATTTAATGGAATCTCTATGGTCTCTATATGAGACTCAGATTCCTTTGGATCCTCAATAGGGAACTCCTTCCTGCTTAAGAGACGTCCCATGAGATCTTACTCATTGGGATTCGCGTCCTCTCCCTCCTTCTTGCATTCGGCCATGTTGAGTATATCAATGGCCTTGCACTCTCTCTTTGGATTCTCTTCTGTATTGCTTGGGAGAGTACTAGGAGGAGTTTCAGTGACTTTCTTACTCAGCTGGCCCACTTGTGCCTCCAAATTTCTGATGGAGGACCTTGTTTCACTCATGAAACTTAAAGTGGCCTTAGCAGATCAGAGACTAGATTAGCTAAATTAGAAGTGCTTTGCTCAGGATTCTCTGTCTGTTGCTGAGAAGATGATGGAAAAGGCTTGCTATTGCTGAGCCTAGTTCGTTCACCATTATTAAAGCCTTGTTGAGGCTTTTGTTGATCCTTCCATGAGAAATTTGGATGATTTCTCCATGATAAATTGTAGGTGTTTCCATAACATTCACCTAAGTAATTTACCTCTGCTATTGCAGGGTTATCAGGATCATAAACTTCTTCTTCAGAAGATGCATCTTTAGTACTGTTGGATGCATTTTGCCATCCATTCAGACTTTGAGAAATCATGTTGACTTGCTGAGTCAACATTTTGTTCTGAGCCAATATGGCATTCAGAGCATTAATCTCAAGAACTCTCTTCCTTTGAGGCGTCTCATTATTCACGGAATTCCTCTCAGAAGTGTACATGAACTGGTTATTTACAACCATGTCAATAAGTTCTTGAGCCTCTGCAGGCATTTTTTTTAGATGAATGGATCCACCTGTAGAATGGTCCAGTGACATCTTAGAGAACTCAGATAGACCATAATAGAATATATCTATCATGATCCATTCTGAAAACATGTCAGAAGGACATCTTTTGGTCATCTGCTTGTATCTTTCCCAAGCTTCATAGAGGGATTCACCATCTTTTTGTTTGAAGGTCTGAACATCCACTCTAAGCTTGCTCAGCTTTTGAGGAGGAAAGAACTTAGCCAAGAAGGTCGTGACCAGCTTATCCCAAGAGTCCAGGCTATCCTTAGGTTGTGCCATGTTCTAGCTTTGTCTCTTACAGCAAAAGGCAAAAGCATGAGCCTGTAGACTTCAGGATCTACTCCATTCGTCTTAACAGTCTCATAGATCTGCAAGAACTCAGTTAAAAAATGGTAGGGATCTTCTGATGGAAGTCCATAAAACTTGCAGTTCTGTTGCATTAGAGCAACTAGTTGAGGTTTCAGCTCAAAATTGTTTGCTCCAATGGCAAGAATTGAGATGCTTCTTCCATCAAACTTGGAAGTAGGTATAGTATAATCACCAAGAATCCTTCTTGCATTATTTTTGTTGGGTTCGGATGCCATCTCATTTTCTTGTGAAAATTTCAGCAAGGTTGTCTCTGGATTGTTGTAATTTAGCTTCTCTTAGTTTTCTCTTCAGAGTCCTTTCAGGTTCTGGATCAGCTTCAACAAGAATGCCTTTTTCCTTGTTCCTGCTCATATGAAAGAGAAGAGAACAAGAAAAGAATAGAAGAGGAATCCTCTATGTCACAGTAAAGAGGTTCCTTATTGTTAGTAGAAGAAGAAAGGGAATAAAGAAAGGAGAATCCAAACAGAAGGGTAAGGATAGAGGTAGTGATTTGAGATGAAGAGAAGTGTTAGTGAATAAATAAATAAATAGAGGAAGATGAGGGGGAGAGAATTCGAAAATTAATTTTGAAAAAGAGTTAGTGATTTTCGAAAATTAAAGGAAGAATTAAAATTAAAATTAAAATTTAAAACAATTAGTTAATTAAAAAGAATTTTGAAAAAGAGGGAGATATTTTCGAAAATTAGAGAGAGAAAAGTAGTTAGGTGGTTTTGAAAAAGATAAGAAACAAACAAAAAGTCAAATAGTTAGTTGAAAAAGATTTGAAAATCAAATTTGAAAAGATAAGAAGATAAGAAGTTAGAAAAGATATTTTAAAATCAATTTTTTTGAAAAAAATAAAATTTTGAAAGAGATATGATAAAAAGATATGACTAAAAAGATATGGTTGGAGAAGATTTAATTTTTAAAATTAAAATTAATTACTTGACTAATAAGAAACTAAAAGATATGATTCTAGAATTTAAAGATTGAACCTTTCTTAACAAGAAAGTAACAAACTTCAAATTTTTGAACCAATCACATTACTTGTTAGCATAATTTTTGAAATTTTTGAATTAAAATTAAGAAAAGATTTTGAAAATCAATTTAAAAGAAATTTTCAAAAATATATATATAAAAAAATGAAAAATATTTGAGTTTTGAAAAAGTTTTGAAAAGATAAGATTTTTAAAATTGAAATTTTGACTTGACTAACAAGAAAACAACTTATTTTAAAAATTTTTGACCAAGTCAACCCAAAATTTCGAATTTTTGAGAGAAATAAGCAAAAGATATTTTTTTATTTTTGAATTTTTTAATGATGAGAGAGAAAAACAACAAAAATGACTCACAACATGAAAATTATGAATCAAAACACATGATGCATGCAAGAACACTATGAATGTCAAGATGAGCACCAAGAACACTTTGAAGATCATGATGAACATCAAGAACATATTTTTGAAAAATTTTTGATGCAAAGAAAACATGCAAGACACTAGACTTAGAAATCTTTAATGCTTAGCAATATGAATGCAAAAATGCACATGAAAAACAACAAAAGATTCAAAACAAGAAAACATCAAGATCAAACAAGAAGACTTACCAATAACAACTTGAAGAAGAACACTATGAATGCATGAATTTTCGAAAAATGCAAGGACAAGATAAATATGCAATTGACACCAAACTTAAAACATGACACAAAACTCAAACAAGAACACAAAATATTTTTGGTTTTTATGATTTTATGATTTTTTTTTTGTACTTTCTTTTATTTTTTTCGAAAAAACATATAGGAAAAGAAATTAAGAGATTCAAAATTTTTAATAAGAATTCCAGTAATCTTTCAATGTTAGTCTAAAGCTCCAATCCAAGGGTTGGGCATGGCTTAATAGCCAGCCAGCTTTAGAAGATATAAATTAGGCATGCAACAGCTGATATTTCTTCCAACTCCATATACATTCCCGTTATGTTGACAAGTGGAAGCCTCAATCCAAAAGGATTTGGATATGGCTGTACATGTTACTATGAAACTCTAGAATTCATTCTTAAAAATTTTGGAATAATTTTTGAAAACAAAGGGAAAATTTTTGAAAAATATTTTTGAAAACTTTTTGAAAAAAAATAAAAAGAAAATTACCTAATCTGAGCAACAAGATGAACCGTCAGTTGTCCAAACTCGAACAATCCCCTGCAACGGCGCCAAAAACTTGGTGCACGAAATTGTGATCATCAACAATGGCGCCAGAAACTTGGTAGCGCTCTCAAACATGAATCACACTTAGTCACAACTCCGCACAACTAACCAGCAAGTGCACTGGGTCATCCAAGTAATACCTTACGTGAGTAAGGGTCGATCCCACGGAGATTGTTGGTATGAAGCAAGCTATGGTCATCTTGTAAATCTCAGTTAGGCGGATAATAAATGTTATGGAGTTTTCAAATAGAAAATAAATAAAACAGAAAATAATGATAGAGTTACTCATGTAATTCAACAGTGGGAATTTTAGATAAGTGCATGGAGGTGCTGTGTTCCTTCTGAATCTCTACTTCCTACTGCTTTCATCCAATCCTTCTTACTCCTTTCCATGGCAAGCTGTATGTAGGGCATCACCGTTGTCAATGGCTACATCCCATCCTCTCAGTGAAAATGGTCCAAATGCTCTGTCACAGCACGGCTAATCATCTGTCAGTTCTCAATCATGTTGGAATAAAATCCCTTGATTCTTTTGCGTTTGTCATCACACCCAAGAATCGCGAGTTTGAAGCTCGTCACAGTCATTCAATCCCGAAATCCTACTCAGAATACCACAGACAAGGTTAGACTTTCTGGATTCCCATGAATGCCGCCATCAATTCTAGCTTATACCACGAAGATTCTGATTAAGAAATCCAAGAGATATGCGCCGGGTCTAAGGTAGAACGGAAGTGGTTGTCAGTCACGCGTTCATAGGTGAGAATGATGATGAATGTCACGGATCATCACATTTATCATGTTGAAGTGCAACGAATATCTTAGAATAAGAACAAGCAGAATTGAATAGAAAATAGTAGTAATTGCATTGAAACTTGAGGTACAGCAGAGCTCCACACTCTTAATCTATGGTGTGTAGAAACTCCACCGTTAAAAATACATAAGTGATGAAGGTCCAGGAATGGCCGAATGGCCAGCCCCAAAACGTGATCAATAGTCTCCTAAGATGAATAATAAAATAAAACTAAGACCAAAGATGTAACGTGGTCAAAAGACATCTAATACACTAGTAAAAAGTTCTATTTATACTAAACTAACTACTAGGGTTTACAGAAGTAAATAATTGATGCATAAATCCACTTCCAGGGCCCACTTAGTGTATGTTTGGGCTGAGCTTGATCTTTACATGAGCTGAGGCTTCTTTTGGAGTTGAACGCCAAGTTGTAACGTGTTTTTGGTGTTCAACTCTGGTTCGTGACGTGTTTCTGGCGTTTGACTCCAGAATGCAGCATGAAACTGGTGTTGAGCGCCAGTTTACGTCATCTAATCTCAAATAAAGTATGGATCATTATATATTGCTGGAAAGCTCTGGATGTCTACTTTCCAACGTCGTTGAGAGCGCACAATTTGGAGTTCTATAGCTCCAGAAAATCCATTTCGAGTGCAGGGAGGTCAGATTCCAACAACATCAGCAGTCCTTTGTCAGTCTTTTATCAGAGTTTTGCTCAGGTCCCTCAATTTCAGCCAGAAATTACCTGAAATCACAGAAAAACACACAAACTCATAGTAAAGTCCTGAAATGTGAATTTAGCATAAAAACTAATGAAAACATCCCTAAAAGTAGCTAGATCCTATTAAAAACTACCTAAAAATAATGCCAAAAAGCGTATAAATTATCCGTTCATCAAAAGGCTAAGGTGGTTCAACATAAATAAACCTTTTGAAAGGACTTTGAATATTATTTTAAATGAACAGTTTCCTCTTTCAAAAAAGGATTTTAGATTTCTCTTTTATTGTAAACCTTTATTTTTGAAAAGGGGCATAAGACGGTTATTAATCACTGGTACGGTTTATCTTCATGTATCCTATTACAGTAATTCCCAAAAACCCTCTACTAAGAACCCTTTCGAGGATGATGTTCTCATCCCCCTACATTTTTCCCCTTTCAGGATATGGGCGCTGAAGTCACAAAGAGTTAATTTAATTATTGTTGTGATGCGCTGTATTGTTTTAGTTATGTTTTATTGTACCCTCGCCTTTATCTTGATATATTTTGTAAGAGGGATAAGAATTGTTTTGGTTAATGCTTGTATATATGGATGTACTCTTTATGAGTTTTTGTAAGTTGTATGGTATCTATGGATGTACGTTATCAAATGAAAGTATTTTTGGGAGCGGTTTTATGGTTTAAAGTTTTAAACAGTCTCATATTTTAGTATTAAATAGTATAAGTGTCGTCGTAGTGTCCGAACTATCAGAGTCACGCAGTCGGAAGCGTGAACTTTGGTAATTAGGGTGTTACATAAAATGGTTTTCTTAAATTCTTTTAGTGTCTCCGAATATTTGATTATTGCTCGTAAACCATAGTTGCAAAATATAACATTTATAGCGATTTTAGGTCAAATGTCTTTTCACCTACTTGAGTAATTTTTATCTGAGTTTCCTTGACTTGTATCTTCACCGTCCATCATTATTCAACAACCATACGAAGATGATTTTTAGATTCGAGAACTTTTAAATAAAAAAAACCAAAATGATTCTCAATTTTAGAGATTTAGGATTTTAAAATTCATGATGGGATTTATTTAAATACAATCAATCAATTTAAAACACCATTTTAATTTTTTAAACATGTTGATGTTGTGTCCACGTCACACTACATACATATCATACCTATTAAGTTTTAACTATTTTATTTATACCTTTAAAAAATAGAAAACAAACAATATTATTTTTACATTTTTAAATAAAGATAAAAAAAATTTTCTACAAAAAAAAAATCTAGGGAGCGGCATGAAAATTTAAATTATCAAAATATAGTTTATTCTATTTCAATCATGATGGTTTATGTAAACCCCGGTTAAATTAGTAGTTTTTAATAAGAAAGATTAAAAACACGAATATTATATCAAATTAGGATAGAGCTCATCGAAACGAGAATTTTGACACTAATTTCGAAAAAAACGGTCTAAAATTGGACCGAATAGACCGAACCGGTTGAACTGGATCCGAACCGGGCTGTCGGTCCAACCGGACCAGCCCTTTTAAGTGGGCCCAAAGCCTTTCTTCCCCTTCATTTTAACAGAAGCGGAAGTTGCAGCACAAAGGGGAGGGAAGAACGAAAACTTCACCGAACCCTTACAACAATCTTTCGTACGCTGTAATTTCTCCGTCCAAGCTCCGATCGCCACACCATTTGCGGTCACGCGTTCATCACGTCGAGCTCTACATTTCTATCAGAACAATTTCACTGGTAACTTGTTTAATCACTCTCAGCCCTCTTTTTCCCCAATTTTCGAATTTTTAATGGGAATGTTAAATTTCTTTGATTTCTGATGTTTTAGAATCCAATTAGCTTGAGAAAAATATTCACTCTTGCTTATGTGAAGTTTGGGTAAGGTGAGGATACGATAATTTTATTTTAATTTCATTAAATTTGAGCTTTGAGTATTAAATTGGATATATATGTGTTATGACTGTGTATTAGGTTGTGAATAAATAATTGGAGCTTGAAATTGTGAATATTGGAACTTGGAGGAAGCGGATTAGTTGAGGTTTTGAGGGCTGTGTTTTTTTAGGAAAATTGTCTTGGAATAATACTTGGGAATCGGATAAGGTATGGTTTAGATTTCTTGCATTTAATATATAATGTTCTGCGAAAACTTAGGCTAGATGACCATAGGATAGGTTGGATTGTATGTGTATATTTAATGCTTAGTATCTTGTTGATGAACATGGTTGGTTTGGTGCTTGTTGGTTAACTGGTGATTTGGTGAATTATTGATTTAAGGTATAACTATTGTGGAGGTTGTTGTGATAATGAGGTATTTTGTGCTAAAAGCCTAGGATTTGTGAACTATGATTCTTAGTTGAATTTTGGTTGTTGGATTTGAATATTGTATGAGTATAATTGTTGATTTGAGGTAGATTTATTGTGGTGATTGTTATGATGATGAGGAAGGGTATGTTGAATTGAAAAGAATGCAGTTTTGGACCTGAAAAGGGTGACAAAGTTTGAGTTTTAGAGGAGATGCTGCCGAAATTTTATAAAAAATTAGAGATTTTGTTTATATGATTATTTAAAAAGATTTAGATTCAAAGGTTATATGGTTTGATTTTGAGTTATTAAAAAAATGAGTATGTTTTAAGTTTGATTCATTTAGAAAAGAATGAATTATGTTTTGAAATGGAACTATTGATGCACGGAATGGGAGGTGTGACAATGAAGAATAAGGATTGAATATGATTGATGTATGATGATGAATGAGATGCGATTGAGAATGATGTGGATGTTGATGAATTATAATTGATTTATTTATATGGCTTATGAATTTGAATAATCTGAGATACGAGATTCCTTGGATTAAGTGTCGTGGCTTACCACCACGTGTACCAGGTTGAAAACTCGATACTCTGTTGACCCTACAACGTAAGTGTGACCGGGCACTATATAAATTCTCGGAAATGTTATCTCCATTGAGCAATATTGATTATTTGAGAAAAAGTTATGCATAGACTCTTGGGGATGGACGTCGAGGGACAGTCTAAGTACAATTCAGACTTGTCGGGTTGGCTGGATAACCGACAGATGAGCCTCATCAGCCATAGGATAGGCATGCATCATATGCATATTGCTTGAACTACTTGCTTGTACTTTGATTGGGTGTGCTTAAATGTATTTGCCATGCTAAATGTATATTTGTTACCTGCAGTATTTTATAACCTTCTTGTACTTGCCTTTATCTGTTTATTTGTCTGTAAAATACTGATGGAGATGGAGGTATGGAGGAATGGCAGTGTGAGATTTAGGTTTAAGGTTAAGTTAAGTCAGGTTTATATATTCTTAGAAAACCACCTTTTATGACTTCTGTTTAATACTTCAAGCTCTATAATCCGAGTGTCGGCGTTCTAGAATTGTCTTTGGCATTCCCAGGACCTTATATATTATGTGTGTGGCACCTTTACCATACTGAGAACCTCTGGTTCTCATTCCATACTATGTTGTTGTTTTTCAGATGTAGGTTGATAGGCATCTTGTTAGGCGTCTGGACTCTTGAAGCGGAGTGATTACTGGGTTATTTTGTTATGCTATGATGTATATATAGGTACTTAGCTTTCTCTTCACATAACTTATTCTTTTTTATCCTCCTAGAGGTGTCTGGAGAGGTAGGATTTTGTTTATGTACATTTGGATTTTGGATATGTATATATATGTATATATGTGTGTATATTCTCCGGCCAGTCTTGACTTCGCAAGCTGAGTCAGGAGCTCGTTATTTTGTATCTTTGACTCTCTGTTCCTATTTTGGGTTATTTTACACTTTATAGCTGTAACTTTCTTAGCACGCAAGTTAACTCGTTTCTCGAGCGCTGCGCTTTCATTTTCGCGATTTTTATTTTCTCTATTCTTCAAGGCTCCTAGCATACTATAATTCTTCTGCTATTATATATTTACATTTTATTTTAGAGGTTGTAATATCACACCACTTCTACTTTACGACTTAAGCATAAATCTTTGGGTGGTAGGATGTTACAGTTTAAGAATAAAATTGATAGCATGTATATCATATCTGACTTTACATTGTTGATCCATCTTAATTAAGTTGAGGTGATATAAAAATTTAAATATCAGTCAAATACTGCTTTACACTCCTACCAATTTTTTTAAAAAATAAAAAAATATTAGTTATAAATAGAAAATGTTAATGTTTACAATTTTATTGGTAACCTAATTTTTAATTTTTAAATATGATCTTGATTTAATAGGTTTTATTTTTTCTCAATGTTGACTACTATTTTTTTTATCAAAGATAAGAAAACTCGAACCCACGACCTCTAAATGAATATAAAAAAATTATGCCATTTAATTTGAGTTATAGCTCATTGCCTGTTGATTGCTATTTTGATTTCATAATATTAAACTTATCATGATTCTAATACGCATTAATTTTACGGTCAAATCCCAATCGAAAAGTAAAATATCATTTTTGGCCTACAAATTTGTCAAAATTTTAATGCCATTGTTACGTGTTGTGACAACTCGGTTTAATAAAATTTTTACTTTTTAAAAATAATTTGTAAAAACTAATTTTTAAGAAATAATTTATAAAAATTATAATATCCATATTTTATAAATTAAATAAAAAAATTTAATAAACATAAACAACAATAAATATATTTAATAAAATAATTTTTAAAATTTAAAAATATTATGATAAATATATAAATATAAGAATTAAATTTAAATATTAATTAATGTGTAATATTATTTTCAAAAGTACTTTTTATTTTTTAAAAACTATAAATATAAACATATAATTTTATTAATTTTTCAAATATAAAATAAAAAAATTAAACACTTGTTTAAAAAAAATTACCAAATAAAGCTTAAATATTCAGTCGTTGGTGTTATTATAGCATGTAATAAATGACCTTGACCTTGACCTGTTTTATCATTTATGATATTTTGACCATAGAGTGTTATCCATATTCCAATTTAGAACACATCATAAAATTTTATGCTACGAAGGTGCTCTATATATACAGATTAATTTTTCCTATATATAAAGCAACATACATTAGTAATTTTTCAGTATTTTCATCATACAACAACTATTTCCTGATCATACAAAAATGGTTTCCAAGAATATCCTGGTCATCATGAGCCTCTTGGTCTTGGTGGTTGTTTTCATCCCTTCAGAAGTAGCTGCAAACAATTTTCATGACACTACCTCTGGCTTAAAAGAAGGTTTGTTTAGGTTTATTTTACACAATGCAAAAATCAAATGTATAGATGCATAAGAGTTCGGTCTTTTAATTTGCATATGATTTTGCTAATTAAAGAATAAAGTTTTGATTTATTTTACGGTGATTATATATTTAATTTGATAGACCCCAATGTTGAACCCAGGTTAATATGGTGCCACTTGACTAACAACGTATTTTTGTACAAATATATTTACACCAATACATTGATTTTATATTCGAATACTAGACTTAATTCTCATAAGATATTGTAAAAAATCCTTGCACGTTGTGAATTATCTTAGGCTTTGACGAATTTGAGAATTAGTTGAACTTTTTCCTCCTATGTTGTCAAAGTGTATGCGAAAATGTGATTAATGAAACTGTTTTTATAGGAAGAAAAATTTATATAGTACTCTATTTCATTGCGCTTTGATTCGCATATATATTTTTTTTTCTATCTCCAATCACAAAAAACTTAATTATTTAAATATATAAACCGTTCTTTCTTTTTGTCAGAATTTTTAAGTAGTTGTGGTAATTATATGTTAAATATATATGTCCTTATGTATCTTTTAAAAGGAATAGCACTCGATATTTTTTTTAAAACAAAAATTCTTATTTTTCTACACAGTTAATAAAGGAGAAGAATCAAAATCAAATCTCAAAATAGATGAGTCAAACAGGATTGATCAGTCGCAGTGTAAAAGATGCTGCGGCTTCTTGACACCATGGGGTTGTGGCATATGTTGCTAAAGATATCAATGGTTGGAACCTTATATACAATGAATAAAGCATACACTCATGTTGTTATGGGAATAAGAATGTATTTGATGATTTATGTTTCAACAAGTACTTCTATGGTCAATCATCAGTTATAATTTATAATACACAAGACAATAGCATATGTGTTTTTCTATTATGAAATTAGAACACATTTTTTTGCGATTCACCAATATTGTTTTTTTTTATTTGGGCGATTAATTCACCAATATCATTTAATGAAGTACATAGCTGAAAAAAAAGATAAAAGTAAAACAAAATTTTTTTATAAATATTAAAAATTAACTATTAAATTAATTATTATATATTTGTATATATTTATACATGTTTTATATATTTTTAACATAATTATACTATAAAGATTCCAAAAA
>NC_029772.3:19040245-19042584 GCF_000817695.3 Arachis duranensis | reverse complement strand
TTAATTAAAATCAAATTCTCAAAATTTTTAATATTAAAATATTAAAAATAATTAGTATTTGTCTTAATCAATTTAAGTTTGTTAAGTGGTCATTTCACTCGTCCGCTTAAACAACTATTAAGAGTTAGAATCTCGCCTTGTGTGTATAGTAATCTATTGGCTAATGGTAAACTCTTAATAAATAGAGCATCAATACGTGGTTAAACTTACCCAAATACGCGGTACCCGACCCGTCCATACCTAGGGAAATAGATCCTCTCAATTTTTTTAACAATTTAGAGAATAAAGTGTGATCTCTCATCACTAATTGTTATAAGTGGGACTAAGAGAAAACATGAGAGAGAGTGCATTGAAGGGTTATAGATCCCACTTTATTCCCTCAATTTTTTTCAACAATTGAGAGAATCCATTCCCCATACCCAGTTGGAGAA
The DNA here is from genome assembly GCF_000817695.3 of Arachis duranensis. Taxonomy (NCBI): domain Eukaryota; kingdom Viridiplantae; phylum Streptophyta; class Magnoliopsida; order Fabales; family Fabaceae; genus Arachis; species Arachis duranensis. The sequence continues at coordinate 19,042,153 of NC_029772.3, read as the reverse complement.
GGTAATAACTTGACCTAAGTCGGGGCAGATTTTTCTCAGGACAGGGCATGGTTGGGTTTAGAGTGTACCTGCCCTGGATATATACATATAAACACTTTTTAGGAATTAGGATTTACCTCACATTACAGATTCAGTGATCCATAGTTTATAGCCATACCAGAGAAACCTAGCCATCCTCACCTAGAGTCATCTTCTTCTCGCCTTCTTCACAAAAAACCTCATAGCTCCCTTCATCGTTGTTGCTGATCCCTATCAACTCACATCTTCCTTCATAGCTCATGTCGCCATCCCTGCTTATCCTGTTACTATCCCTGTTGAGCCATCGTAACCTTTCTCCTGCCCAATCCCTTTTCTCTAGGTAAATTCCTCTCTCTCTCTCTCTCTCTCTCTCTCTCTCTCTCTCTCATTGTGAGTCTATTAGGTTATTCTCTTCTTCTTTCACAGACTCATCACTTAGTCGCCATCGCTGTGAGACCGGGCGTTGCCATTGCAGTTTCGTCTGAGTCTGTCACCGAATAAAATAGAATTTTTATTCAAGTTGGACTAGTTAAAAATAGCCATGCATGAGATCACTTTTGTAAGTAATTTCTGAATTTTTTCATCCAAATTTGATCTATGTAGTTGAGTATTTTAGTATGGCGATCATCGTAGTTTTCCCAATAAAATATTGAAAGAAAGAAATATAAATAGAGGAAAAAAATTATTAGATAGAAGAGAAATAGTTTAATAAATTTTATGTGTATATAAAAAGAAATAAAAAGAAGATATACAGTACTTTATTTAATTTAGCAAAATTTATGAAAATAGAAACATAGAATAAAAAATAATAATAAAAAAATTAAATATCTGAATTAATATCAAAAATAAAAAATAATAAAATAATGATAAATCATCATAATCTTAATCTAATCTTATAATATAATTAATTCTAATTAAATAATTAAATAAATTAAGTATAAATATGTTTAATGTAACACCCTACCATACAGAGTCTTATGCTTAAGTCATAATTCAGAGATGGCAAGGTATTACGACCTCTAAAATAAAAATTTAGTACGTATAGTAGTATGAATGATTGATTATAACTAGGAGCCTTTGTAGAAAAAAGGGTAAACAAAAATCGCAACTTGAAAGCGCAACACTCCGATCGATAACGTAACGAACAAGGATAACCAACACGTGATTATATATATACAAAGGAGTGTCAAAAACAGGAATATCAAGACTCAAGATCCGGCTGCGAAGATAACCGGTCCGAGCATAGCAATATATACATATGATAAAATAAGGAAAACCCAAAGGGACACAAATACATAAAACCTATTCTCCAAAATCTCCCACAAGAGGAGTCATCACAGTTTGTATTATTTAATGGAGATAAAAGTATCTAAGCAAAACATATAAACCAAAACATAGCCCCCAGAACAAAGGATCTTCGCAAATCTAGAAGTCTCCAGCATGCATCAGCGGGACACCTCACGTCCTGCATCTGAAAACCACAAAATCCGCATGGGTGAGAACCAGAGGTCCCCAACATGGTAACAGCTTCCACATATATAATACATAATAATAGAAGAAAGGCGAAGGCAATCCTAGAACTTCTTCCAGATAATATCAAAGCTTATAAATAGGCTAAACCATAAAAGGGCATCTGACTAAAGATTCTTCAGTCTAACTAATACTTCCCTTTCCAATCCTTCTCACCTCCCAACCACCAACAGGAGTATAATGTAGCAAACACAGTTATATCAAGCAAGAAATATACAAATAGGAACAATTAAGGCATTTAGACAATTAGCAAGTAATATGCAGTCAAATAGGCAATCCCAAATAATTCATATAGTATGCATATGATGAATGCCTGTCCCTAGTGGCTGATGATATCATCTTGTCGGTTATAGAGCCAAC
>NC_029772.3:19038642-19039914 GCF_000817695.3 Arachis duranensis | reverse complement strand
AAACCAGCCAATATTCATATCATACACAGCCATTCCGGCTCACGGTTGAATCCAGAACCAGCCCATTGGCATCACGGTTAAATCCATAACCAGCCCATTGGCATCACGGTTAAATCCATAACCAGCCATCTCATTAACAAATACGGCCTTTCGGCCCATGGCATAACAAGCACTTCCACCACCATCCTCCGCATCACATAATCATCTTTGATCCTCATTGATCATTCATTTTTCCCTTGCTTCACTCGCAAGTTACCTCATTCACTAGCCCCTTTTTTAATAGCTAGGCATGTCATAATGATTTAAGACATAAGTGGTGAGATCGGAGGCTTAGAAGTATGAGATTTGGCTTTTAAAACTCAAAAATCAACTTTAGGATGAAAACAGGGCCACGCGTACGTGCACTCCACGCGCACGCGTGGATGGCCTCAAAAACTCATCGACGCGTAAGCGTCATGCACGCTAACGCGTGGATTGAAAACTAGCAAATCAACGCGCATGCGTCAACCACGCGTACGCGTGGGTGCCCTCGTGCCCCAGGCACAACACTGGCACAGTTCTAGCATAACTCTCTGGAAAATGGCTGGGCATTGAGTGCAGCACAATTGGCATGCCCGCGCACACCACGCGCATGCGTGGATGGCGCTTTCTGAAAGATCGGCGCATACGTGCCAAGTGCGCCTACGCGCAAGGGGTTATTCTGCTAAAAATTTTCTAAGTTAAAAGCTGCAGAATTCACAGATTTAAACCCCAATCTTCCAACGGACATAACTTCCTCATTTTAAATCGTTTTTCACCCGTTCTTCGAACGGCATGAACTTCCCGGATCCAATTTCATTTCTAAACAGATTTGGCACAAAACGGAGATTCGTAGTCCAAGTTATGTCCCACCAAAGTATGCCCAAAAACCATATTTTCATACAAAACCACAATATGCCATTTTCAAAACAAGCCATTTTCAACTCTTTTCAAAATCAATCAAAACATGCCATTTTCATCCCTTTTCTTTGAAATCAATCAAAATATATCAATTTCAACATCAAGCCTCCTCAACTCACACATTGTCATATTACCACAATTTACAAAATCACTATCTCATCATTTTAACCCACTTTACCCAAGTGGCTCAAACTCAAACATATTGACATATCATATACTCTTCCTCATGCCAATTCTCAACAACATCAATTTCACTAAATCATCATTGTACACAATCAATATCATACTCACCATCAACATGGTTCAACCCACAATTCAACCATAACCAACCAT
>NC_029772.3:19035545-19038414 GCF_000817695.3 Arachis duranensis | reverse complement strand
ACCGGAGCACTTCTAAATCACTTATCCACAAGCTCTCAAGGCCTCAATACCTCCAAGAACAGATTTTTCACCACCAAATCCTTTCTCAAGCTTTTCAAATTCACCAATCAAGTTCCAATATTCACATATACACAACCTAAGCCACAATCATCATACCCATACATAACATCTCAATACCCAACATCATAAAACAACAAAATTATACTAGGGTTGAGAATCTTACCACACCCAAGGTCCAAGGAGACAAGATTAACCTTCTCCTTCAAGAGAGTTGGGTCCTATAACATCAAAGAGCCCAAAATCTCAGCATTTTTGCTCATAAAACTCGAAAACAAGGCTGGAATTTCGAAGAGAAAAACGTGGCTTACCTCAAGATTAATTGTATGGGTTTTGTAGAGCTCTCCGCGGTGAACGCGTGGCCGCAAACGGAACGGCAATCGGAGCTCTAGATCAAAAGTTATAGTGGTTTGAAGATCAAGTGAGAGATAGAAGGTTGAGAGAGTGTTCTTCCCCCATGGCCTCTCTTTTTCAGCGTGAAATGAGTGTTGTGAGGAGAGAGAATGCTGAAAACTAGGGTTTTGGTTTAGTTATGTTGGGCCAAGGGCCCACTTTGGGTCCGGTTGGCCGTTTTATTAAACTATTTAACATATAATTATATGGTGTAGTCTATGATGGCCACAAATTTTGGTGTCTATGGTGACTGTGAACTTCACAAAATAATATTTTCAACTAAATAAAATGAAAAATTGAAGCACGTTTTAGTTTTATTAATAAATAATGACATGTTTATGAGTGTAAATAAAAGATAAAAATTAGATCATTTATCATATTTTTTGACAAAAAAATTATCTATTGTTTTCTCTCGTCGTCGAAAATGAAATCGTTACCAATGCCTAAAATTTAAAAAATGATAATATCTAAAAATACTTACATTGCATTAATATTTTCATTATCTACTTATACTTTTCCTTTTTGTAATTAATAATTTTAAATTTCACTTTACTCAATATATATATTAGGGATAAAACGTCATAAAATGAGATAATTATTATTAATAACATAAAAATATTAAAATTGTATTAATGTATTAATTAAAATATATTATTAGAATAAAAATGACAAGAATTAAAATAACTAAAATTTATTAATTTTAATTAATTAAATTAACACAAAATAAGAGAAAGATGATTAATCAGATTAAATAGATTAAAAAATATTATTGAGTACAGCAAATGTCACAATAACTATATTACTAAATGAAAACAATCAATTCAATCAATTAAAATTTTTATTTAAAATAGATAATTAAAGATCACCAATGAATAAAAATAAATGGGATATAATAAAGAATAATTTGGTAGTATTAAATAATTAAATTAAATTATTATATACAATTTTTAGTTTTTACCTTATTATAATTTAAGTTAATATTAATGGTAAAAAACTAATTTTAAATAGCTCCAATTTGTATTTTATAACATAATTAAAGCACAATTCAGCTCAAATTTGTATTTTACAACATAATTAAATCACAATTTATAAGTTTTTTATTTTGTAATTAACTAACATTTTTAAATTTTTTGGTTAAGTCTTCTGTATTTTATGATTGACAAATTTTCTCTACAAAACACAAATTTGTGATGAATTATTAGAATTATAATTAATTAAGAAAATAAAAATTTATAAAAAAATCAAATAAAAGATAAAAAGTAGAGTAAAAATTTGTCAATTGTGATAAAAAAAATTCTAAATATTTGTACCTTATTATATAATCATTTTTTTACTCACTTCAACTCATTATCCCTTTGTATCCAAAAAAGTATATAATGTCATACTTATTTTAAATAAAACTAAAACTATTCAAATACACGGTATCATGTATAATTTAAGAAAAATAAAATAAAAGTTTAATTACTTTGTTGGTCCCTATAGTTTTGCGAAATTTTTAGTTAGTTCCTATACTTTTTTTCCTTTTAATTGAGCCCTTACACCAAAATTTTTTTAATTGAGTCCCTACACTTTTTTTTCTTTTATTTGAGTCTCTGCAATAATTTTTTTTAGTTGGGTCCCTATACAACTAAGCCAATTACAACCAAGAGGGACCTAATTGAAAAAAAAATGGTGTAGGGACCCAATTAAAAGAAAAAAATATAGAAACCTAATTGAAAATTTTGCGAAGTTATAGGGACCAACAGAGTAATTAAACCTAAAATAAAAAATATCTAGAATTTTATTATATTATTTAAAATTTTCAATGAGGATAATACAAAGAGTTTAAATCTACCAAATGAATTCTAGATCTCAATTCAATAGTTGTCCTTTCCACATCTTATTTAAATTTAAATTTTAAAATTTAATTTGTATCTTCTTTTTTCTCTTAATATATATTATTTTTGACAAAAAATAGAAAAAAATCTATTAGACTAAAACAATATTCTACCAAAAAATTATTATAAAGAAATTTATAGTTAGAGAAGAAAATAATTAAAGCATTAAGAATAAGAAATGAAACTCATATTATATAATGTTAGAAAAGAAATAATAAAGTTCATGTTAATAATAATAATGCTGAGGAATGATGTTGTTGCTTTAGATTTCTAGCCTTTGTCTTTGGCCATCGTTTTTTTTTATTTTTTACTCTTTTTTTTAATTATTAAGTCATAAAAAAAGAATAATACAAGAAAATAAAAATAACAAGATCGATAGTAACTATACAAATCAAAATACATAAGAAAAAATAGACTATTATATGATAGAATTAACATGATGAGTATATTTTGTTATTAAATAAACAAAGTTAAAACAAAATAAAATTACACGTAAAGAGAAAAAGAAACAAAGAAAAAAGAGTTAAAGTATTCAAAGTGAT
>NC_029772.3:19033061-19033868 GCF_000817695.3 Arachis duranensis | reverse complement strand
TTTAGCTAAATTAATTTGTATTTATTATATTCAATTAATTGATATACATAATATTAAATTGTATGATACTTAAATATTTAATCAAATTAATTAACTGATATAATTAGATCACTGTAATAAAATGTATTCAATGAGTTAAATAATTAAATCAGAAAATACTCTTCAGAGCATGTCATGTCAGCTTCATCATTAAGTACAGAAATTTGATTTTTATATAATAGAATAAGTATAATTACCCATGCCATATACGTGATAAGATTGAAATTATAATTTTAAATTATTTTTTAAAATTAATTTGAATTATAATAATTTGATTAATAAAAAATAGTAATTGAATTAATAAAAAATAAAAAAATAACATGTTATGTATTGTTTATTTTTTTTAATTTAGTGTTAATTGGATTAACTCTAAAATAGTTATTAATCAGTTTTAATAATCCACTTTCTTCAATAAATCAGACATATATACTGAATATGATCATAAATAATATAGTAATAGTTAAATCCACCAATAAATATATTGGTTATTATCATACTATAAAACAAATTAAATATAAAGGCTGTTAGCACTTATAAATCTATAAAATCGCACTGTCTTTGATTCGTGTGCAAAGATTTACTTATCAAATAAATTTAAAATATAAACAAAAAATATTTATAAATTAGACCTAGCATCACTTGAAAGAATATTGAAAAATAATCAACTTACCTTATCATCTATGAGAACCATTTTTATGTAAGTCGTCTTGTTCTTGTCAAATTTGGATGAGACTTTTCATAATTTTATATATTAATTTTATTAAATAA
>NC_029772.3:19026631-19032583 GCF_000817695.3 Arachis duranensis | reverse complement strand
TTTCACGTATCTTTCTTTTTTTTTTAAATAGTGATATTTTAATATTTTTAAATATATTTTTCTTAATAATTACATTACTAATCTGATATATAAAATGAGAAAAAAAGATGATACATATATCCAAGAAAGAAAATAAACTTAAAAATCAGAAAAAAAAGAAATTTTGTATTAAAAAATGTGAAAATAATACATTCAAAAAGAATAGTAATTTATAAATTGAGTCAACAATTTAAATTTCTCTAAAACTAATTTAATCAAATATCAATATTAGAAATAAATTACTTAAATAATATTTAATCTATTCTAATCCTTAGACATGTATAGATTAGAGTCATTCTCGTAATGACAACGAACTGAAACAACGCCGTAAGTTCGAACATTTAGAATTCGTGCAAATTCAGACTATTCCTTTGTTCTTTGAAAACCTTCTATATCCCTGATACAGTTAAATCAAAATTCCTTTTTATGTAAAAAGAGTTATGGAGATGGCTTTGATGTGTTGGAGATTAAAATTCGGAAGTCACTATTTATATTTAAGTGTGACACCCATTAAACCCGAAAGACCAAACAAAATGTATCTTTGGTTTTATTCTCATTTAATTCTAAATCAAAAATAATAATGACTTATTTAATTCAGCATTTATGATAATAAATGAGATGACCATTATATAAGTCATTTAATGTAAAATAGCTTAATTTACAATTATAATTAATATATGTATTGCCTATAAATATATTAAGAAATAATAATTTTGTAACAAAATAATCATACCATTTGAATTATAATTAATTGATTAATAGAAATTATAATAACTTGTATGATATTTAAATAATTAACCAAATCAATTAGTTGATATAATTAATTTATTATAATAAAATAAATTTAATGAGTTAAAGAAATAAATTGAAAAACACCATCAGAAACATGTTACGACAGTTTTATCATTAAGTACAGAAATTTAATTTTTACATAATAGAATAGATATTTACAGATTATTATATTAAACACAAACTAAAAAAATACACTAAACAAAATAAAAGCATCAATGGTAAAATATAACCTAAAAAATTACTTAAATTAAAAAAAATCTGTGATGAATTATAATAAATCTATATATGAGAAGGAAAAGTAAAATAAACAATTAAAAATAAAGTAAAAAGAGTAATTTAAAAAAGTAAAAGAAGATAGAAAAGATAATGTGTGGAGTAGATAAAAAATGTATTACGATAGAAAATTAATATAATTAATTAATACAAAGGATGAAAGAGAAAAATCAGAATACGATCTTATTGAAAAAATTTCAAAAATATATTTTAAAAAAGGACCTATTAATCAACTTTTACAAAAATATTACAAAAAATTTAAATTATCTTTAAATAAAATAATAATACCCTTAAGAATTATAAATAAAAAAAGAATTAATATAAAACAAAATTACAGAAAAATATTAGCAAAATTAAGATTAAAAAACAAAAAAAATTAAAAATATTTTACCTGAAGTACAAAATAGAGAGGGAGAAAAAGAATATATAAAATAATAAGATAATAATTTGAATTAATTGAGTTTATTTATTTTATTGCTTCATATATTATTATTAAATAATTTAATATTTATCTCGATCATATTAAATAATAAATTAGTTATAATTAATTTGGTTTAATGAATCAAATAAAATTTAAAATAATTTGATATTTACTCTAATTAAATTAAACATTTGAAGTTATGATTAATGTAATTTAATAAATCAAATAAAATATTAAATGATAAAATATTTATCCTAATCAAATAAAATTACATAATTGATTAGTTATAATTAATACAATTAAATGAATCAAATACATTAAATTAAAAAATAATTTACTTAATTTATGTCTTAAAGACATATTTTAAAAATATTTATTTTTCAACAATTTTTATAAAAGATTTTTTATAATATTTTTAACCTCTGGTCTAAAAGCACAGTTAAAATATTCCATTAAAAAATACTCAATTAGTTAATATAAATAATTAATATAATTAATTTAGTTCAATAAATTAAAAGAAATAAATGTGAAAGGAAGAGTTAAAGAGAAAGAAAAATTAAAAAAAAAGTATATTTGTAATACCAGGTCTAACCGAAATTAATTAAATAATATGTTAAGTAGGACCGAATATGGTTGGAAGATTTGGCAATTGGAATTTGATGATTTAAATATGATATTTGGATTCAGTGAATTTTTCCGAGTCGGAAAACATAGTTTTCTACGTAAAAGCGCGCAGTGAAATTTTGACCGGTAGTACCGGCTGAGACCTGTCTGGTACTGCAGCTGAGAATATTGATTATGAGTAAATAAGATTAAGAAATGAGGAATTATAATTAGGGGAGGTAGAAATATTTAAAGTGCGATTTAGAGCGCTAATTTTAAAGGTTTTGGCCCAAAAATTGGGCCAACGGACAAAATAAGTGAACCGGGTCTAAGTGGGCCCAAGACCCAACATATATAAACATTAGTTATGAGCATTTCAGCTCATTTTACCCTAGAAGGAAGGGTTGGGGTGCTGAATTGAGAAGAGAGAACAGAAGAGAGAAAACCTAACTCTCTTTAATCTTCAAACCACCATAACTTGAGCTACGGAGCTCCGATTGACGAGTCGTTTGCAGCCACGCGTCGCTCTTCTCATCCTCTACAATTTTATCTAAGTTTTGTGGTGAGTATTCTATTCATCTCTGCCCAATTTTTAAAATTCTCCACTGTTACACGTTTTTGGGTGGTTAGTGTTGAAATCTTGTGATTTTTGGGTGTTTAGGGATACTCCAACATGGATTCCAAGTGGGTTCTATCACTACTTCATATGGGCTGAGGTAAGAAGTGCTCAAATCCTTGTGATTTGTTATTTTTATGAGCCCTAGGTTGATGTATGTATGTGATATTGGTTATGTTAGTGTATTTGGTAATGTTGGTGCACAATTGGGAGATTGGTATTGCTTGAGGAGCTTTGGTGAGGCTTGGAACTAAAGTTGGTGAAGACTTCCAAAGAAGAGGCTCAATTGGTTTGACTACAAGAGGTACGATTTAAGTTTCATTTAAGTACCGTGTGGTGTGATGAGAATTCCTAGGCTAGATGCCCCTAGGATTAAGTTTGGATTGTGTAAATGGTTGGTGCTAATATGCATAGTTGGTATGTAATGTGAATTAATGATTGGGTTGAGAACTGTGTGGCCTTGTATGCTTGGTGTATTGAGAATTTGATGCATTGGGTAATGAGTATTGATTTGTGGTTTATGTATTTAAATTATGAAATTGGGCCGGAGGCCGGAAAGAGGTAAGTAAGGTAAGTTGATGCGTGCATTGTATGATGACACAAGTGGTTAGATGAATTTCAGATAATGACTATATGAATGATTGGGTTGGTTATTGAATAATAAGGTTTGAGGAGTTGAAGTGTGGAATTTGGTAATTTTGGGTGAAATTATGTTGATGAGGCATGTTTAATTTTGGTTGAGATATATTATGTAGTCATATATATGATTATGATTATTGATGCCTTGTGGTATGATGATGCATGAGAGATATGTATGTTGTGATATATGCTTGAGGAATGATTAAGGTTGATTTGGGGGTGAAACCACGTGATAGTGAGTATGATATTGATTATGTATAATGATGGTTGATTGGAAATAGTATTGTTGGAAATTGAGATGAGGAAGGATGTGTGCATGTTAATGTGTTTGTAATTTAGCCATTTATTTGAAATGGGTAAAAATGGTTATATGGCGGTTTTGTGAATTATGGTAAGGTGTTAATGTATGAGTTGAGGAGGCTTGATGTTGATTTTGGTATATTTTGATTTATTTCAAAAAGGATTGAAATTGGCATGTTTTGGTTGATTTTGAAAAGAGTTGAAAATGGCTTGTTTTGAAAATGGCTTGTTTTGGTTGTGTGAAAATATGATTTTTGGGCATGCTTTGACGGGACATAACTTGGACTGTGAATTTCTGTTTTGTACCAAACTTGTTTAGAAGTGAAATTGGATTCGGGATGTCCATGCTGTTTGAAGAACGGGTGAAAAACGATTTGAAATGAGAAAGTTATTTCCGTCGGAAGATTGGGGGTTGAATTTGTGAATTCTGCAACTTTTAACTTAGAAAAATTTTAAGCAGAGTAACCCCCGCGCGTAGGCGCACTTGGCGCGCGCGTCGTTCTTCTGGAAGGCGCCATCCACGCGTGCGCGTGGTGTGCGCGGGCACGCCGATGCGCTGCACCTAATGCCCAGCCATTTTCCCAAGAGTTGTGCCAGTTTTGTGCTTGGGGCACAAATGCACCCACGCGTACGCGTGGCTGACGCGTACGCATCGTCTGGCTGTGTTTCAATCCGCGCGTCCGCGTGTATGACGCATACGCATTGATGAGCTTTGTGGCCATTGTAACACCCTAATATTCAAATCCTTATGCTTGAGTCATAAGTCAATGATATTACGGTGGTACGACTCTCAGGTGGATTTTTAATATATAAATATAGGTAATTTCGAAAGAGGTATTAATCGAGAAGCCTGAAAAGAGTAGAAATAAAATCGCGAAGATGTATCGCTCACGTTTTGACAACAAAAAGATAAACCGTGAAGCCGAAAGCAATATACGGACAAGGCATAAAGGAGATTAAGAGATAGATAACAGATAGATATATATAACATAAGTAAACAACCATTAGTCACGAACCGCGAAGTTTAGGCTGGCTAGGGTACAGTATGAAAGTAGTTGGCAACAGTATCTCCTAATCTCTCCCAAAGGAAACATGAGAGCCTCTATAGGCAAGTTCAAAAGAGTTCAATACATAATATAATCTTTTCAAAACAAAGGTGGAGAGATTCTAAGCAAAACACAAAGTAGAGAAAATAAAGATCTTCGCCGTCTCTCAGACGAACCACAGCTCACTTCTGAGCACTTGGACCTGTATCTAAAAAATAAGAGATATATACGGAATGAGAACCCCGGGCCCATGGGTTCCCAGTACGGTAAAAGTGCCAAATAAATACAATGCACTACAATAAAAACTCGTTAAGCATCCTAAACATCTTTTCACCAAATAGCCAGCCTAGATTCTCACTAATCCATGAATAGCAACTGTCGTAAGGGGATACTAAATCTAGTTCATGTTACACATGTTTCCCAACTCGCTGACTCTTCCACGAATCAGACTCAGAATCATAAGCAAAACCATCACCAGTTGTTCTGCCTCTGCAACTCTATATCAATACATCATACCCTCACCTGGAGCTAGTGAAATCACATCACTGCGTCTACCTAGGGGGCTCAAATTATCTCATTCAAAAATCATCATCATCATGCAATCGCATTATCAATTCATCTCATCAAGAACAGCCCTCAACATCCACCGACACCAACATGAGGGGTCTCTCAGTTGTACAAACACAAGCAATACAGGCAAGTAATACACAAATAAGGTCAAGTAGAACAAGTAGCACATAATCAGGTAACATAGCATATATAATGTAGAAATCCAAAACAAATAGGCAAATCCAAACAAAATTCAAACATATGCAAATGATGTATGCCTGCCCTATGGCTGATGATATCATATGTCGGTTATATAGCCAACCCAACATGTCCTGGTAGCTAACCATTGGACAGAAACACCCCTTGCGGAGCAAGTAGGTTTGAGCTACAACCCCCTTGCTACTACCCGCTCAACCCAGAGTCAGTGGAACAACCACTACTGTGGATACTACCCAGGCGGGTGTTTAAAAGCTTAACCTGGAGCGAGTGGATTCACCACTACTACCGCTACTACCCAGGCGTCACAATCTCTGACCTGGAGTAAGTGGGACAAACCACAACCCTTGCTACTGCCCAGGATCTCAAAACATACATTCGTTCAGTTTAAAAGCAATCATCATTGTTATCAAATCTCAAACATTAACCTGGAGCAAGTGGGACGAACCACAACCCTT
>NC_029772.3:19013087-19020648 GCF_000817695.3 Arachis duranensis | reverse complement strand
TTGCGACGAGTGAGGAGTCCCAAAGGGATGGTAAGGGAAAACGAGCAGCGGCTGCTTCTAATGTTTTGAGCTGTCGGAGGTGTGGAAGTCATCACCCAAATAGGCCGTGCCGATTGGGGTTAGGCGTATGTTACAAGTGCGGGTTACCAGGGCATGTATCAAGAAATTGCCAACAAGGAGAGAGTCAGGATGCGGGCCGATTGCGACAGTAAGATTGAGGTAATTGTAATGATCAAACTTAAAGGATAGTGCATGATTTTATAATACTGCCTGTATAGTAAAACTGGGAATGTCGAGCTTAATATTAGACTGAGAAGCAAACCGGATGGTCCGAGTAAGGATTTGCCTTAATACAAATGGATAAATGCTTGTGATGTAAATGATTTTCTGTTGAGAATGATGTGTTGTGTTTGTTATATAGTTGGTTAATTTCTGGATTTTTGGTGAAACGGATTGAACCCGTGACTTTTAGTTCCTTTGATTTAAATAGATAAGGAATGGTCCTAAATGATGGATTTGGAAACGTTGATTAGAAATGCTTTATGCTTTGAGTACTTAAAAGTTTAGTGAGCTTATGCAGATAATGATTCTAGATAATTGGAATTAATTGTGGCTGTGAGCCTTGATGGTTCTGAAATGGATGAGGAAATTATCATTGATGCGTAATCTGATTTAGATGACGAGAGAGTGCAAGTTGTCGTGTTTGAGAGATGAGTACTATGATGTTTGATCATAGTGACCTTGGATTTAGATTGAGGTTTATAATGGTCGGTTTTGAAAGACGAATGTGAAAACCATTAAATTGAAATGTTGATGTGGTACTTAGATTGGTTTGAGAAAACCCGTGACGGGTGGTAAACTCCAGTTTTTAGGAGAGGTGCTGTCAAAATTTCTCGAGAATTTGAAAGAGTTTTGGTTATAGTTTCGAGAATGACCTTTGATTTGAATAACTTTAACAAAAGGGATGTGTTTCAAATGCTTTTATAGATTATTAAAGGAAGCCAGATTCTTATGATTTTGTTAGCTTGTTATTCCAAACTCATTTGATTTTTAGAAATGAAAGGGGTTTTTGATTTATGAGTCAGAGACTTTACAATAGCAAGTCATATAGAAATTCGAGGGATTCAGAATAAGAAAGTAAGTTTGGAGGTTATGCTTGGCATTGAACTGTGATTAGAGGAATTGGCTTGGCAGAGAGAAAGGATAGTGATGGAGTATGATTAAGGTGTGGTGATGATCTTTGATTGATTACAGTGACGTGGAATGATGGCTATGATTGACGATGATGGCAATATTATTGATGACATGATTTGAGATTTAATAAGGTGTGAGTTGATGAGACGATAAAAGTAAGGAACGAGGCTGTTGGTCGGCGTTGAACGAATGACCAAGACCCTCGGAGATAGAGAAATCAAAGCGTGGCAGCGGAAGCATGCAGAGTAAAAGGACATTGAAACTGTTATGTGTTGGATATAAAGGCAGACTACGCTCACGTACTCGCAGTGATGGATGGAATTTTCGAGGGCGAAAATTTCTATTAGGGGGTAGAATGTAATACCCGGTCTAACCGAAATTAATTAAATAATAAGTTAAGTAGGAGCGAATATGGTTGGAAGATTTGGCAATTGGAATTTGAAGATTTAAATGTGATATTTGGATTCAGTGAATTTTTTCGAGTCGGAAAACATAGTTTTCTGCATAAAAGCGCGCAGTGAAATTTTGACCGACAGTACCGGCTGAGACCTGTCTGGTACTGCAGCTGAGAATATTGATTATGAGTAAATAAGATTAAGAAATGAGGAATTATAATTAGGGGAGGTAGAAATATTTAAAGTGCGATTTAGAGTGCTAATCTTAAAGGTTTTGGCCCAAAAATTGGGCCAACGGACAAAATAAGTGAACCGGATCTAAGTGGGCCCAAGACCCAACATATATAAACATTAGTTATGAGCATTTCAGCTCATTTTACCCTAAAAGGAAGGGTTGGGGCGCTGAATTGAGAAGAGAGAAGAGAAGAGAGAAAACCTAACTCTCTTTAATCTTCAAACCACCATAACTTGAGCTACGGAGCTCCGATTGATGAGCCGTTTACGGCCACGCGTCGCTCTTCTTATCCTCTACAATTCTATCTAAGTTTTGTGGTGAGTATTCTATTCATCTCTGCCCAGTTTCCGAAATTCCCCACTGTTACACTTTTTGGGTAGTTAGTGTTGAAATCTTGTGATTTTTGGGTGTTTAGGGATACTCCAACATGGATTCCAAGTGGGTTCTATCCCTACTTCAGATGGGCTGAGGTAAGAAGTGCTCAAACCCTTGTGATTTGTCATTTTTATGAGCCCTAGGTTGATGTATGTATGTGATATTGGTTATGTTAGTGTATTTGGTAATGTTGGTGCACAATTGGGAGATTGATATTGCTTGAGGAGCTTTGGTGAGGCTTGGAGTTAAGGTTGGTGAAGACTTCCAAAGAAGAGGCTCAATTGGTTTGACTACAAGAGGTACAGTTCAAGTTTCATTTAAGTACCATGTGGTGTGATGAGAATTCCTAGGCTAGATGCCCCTAGGATTAAGATTGGATTGTGTAAATGGTTGGTGCTAATATGCATAGTTGGTATGTAATGTGAATTAATGATTGGGTTGAGAATTGTGTGGCCTTGTATGCTTGGTGTATTGAGAATTTGATGCATTGGGTAATGAGTATTGACTTGTGGTTTATGTATTTAAATTATGAAATTGGGCTGGAGGCCGTGAATTTTGGGCCGGAGGCCGAAAAGAGGTGTGATTGGATGAATTTCAGATAATGACTATATGAATGATTGGGTTGGTTATTGAATAAAAAGATTTGAGGAGTTGAAGTGTGGAATTTGGTAATTTTGGGTGAAATTATGTATATGAGGCATGTTTGATTTTGGTTGAGATATATTGTGTGGTCATATATGTGATTATGATTATTGATGCCTTGATGGTATGATGATGCATGAGAGATATGTATGTTGTGATATATGCTTGAGGAATGATTAAGGTTGATTTGGGAGTGAAACCACGTGATAATGAATATGATATTGATTATGTATAATGATGGTTGATTGAAAATAGTATTGTTGGAAATTGAGATGAGGAAGGATGTGTGACATGTTAATGTGTTTGTAATTTAGCCATTTATTTGAAATGGGTAAAAATGGTTATATGGAGGTTTTGTAAATTGTGGTAAGGTGTTAATGTATGAGTTGAGGAGGCTTGATGTTGATTTTGGTATATTTTGATTTATTTCAAAAAGGATTGAAATTGGCATGTTTTGGTTGATTTTGAAAATAGTTGAAAATGGCTTGTTTTGAAAATGGCACTTTGTGATTTTGTGTGAAAATATGGTTATTGGGCATGCTTTGACGGGACATAACTTGGACTGCGGATTTCCGGTTTGTACCAAACTTGTTTAGAAGTGAAATTGGATCTGGGATGTCCATGTCGTTTGAAGAACTGGTGAAAAACGATTTAAAATGAGAAAGTTATGTCCGTCGGAAGATTGGAGGTTGAATCTGTGAATTCTGCAGCTTTTAACTTAGAAAAATTTTAAGCAGAGTAACCCCCCGCGCGTAGGTGCACTTGGTGCGTACGCGCCGTTTTTCTGGAAGGCGCCATCCATGCATGCGCGTGGTGTGTGGGGGCACGCCGATGCGCTGCACCCAATGTCCAGCCATTTTCCCGAGAGTTGTGCCAGTTTTGTGCTTGGGGCGCAAATGCACCCACTCGTACGCATCGTCTGGTTGTGTTTCAATCTGCGCGTCTGCGTGTATGACGCATACGCGTCGATGAGCTTTGTCGGGTTACGGCAACGCCATTACTGATGATGGCTGAGTATAAATGCATATATGATTAATGAATGAATGTGTTAAATGGATAATAATGGAAAATATTGAAATGTGATGTGTAACCCCGGGTAGTAGGCAGTGGCGTTGTCCACTTGCTCCGGGTATGAGACGGAAAAGGATGTTTATGATAAATGAGTTTAATTATGGAATTTTGAATGAATGTAGCTCTGATACCTGGGTAGTAGTAAGGGTTGTGGTTCGTCCCACTTGATCCAGGTTAATGTTTGAGATTTGATAACAATGAGGATTGCTTTTAAACTGAACGAATGTATATTCTGAGATCCTGGGCAGTAGCAAGGGTTGTGGTTCGTCCCACTTGCTCCAGGTCAGAGATTTTGACGCCTGGGTAGTAGCGGCAGTAGTGGTGAATCCACTCGCTCCAGGTTGAGCTTTTGAACACCCGCCTGGGTAGTTGCCGCAGTAGTGGTTATTCCACTGGCTCTGGGTTGAGCGGGTAGTAGCAAGGGGGTTGTAGCTCAAGCCTACTTGCTCCGTAAGGGGTGTTTCTGTCCAATGGTTAGCTACCAGGACATGTCGAGTTGGCTATATAACCGACAGATGATATCATCAGCCATAGGGCAGGCATACATCATTTGCATATGTTTGAATTGTTTGGGTTTGCCTATTTGTTTTTGGATTTCTACATCATATATGCTATGTTACCTGATTATGTGCTACTTGTTCTATTTGTACCTTATTTGTGTATTACTTGCCTGTATTGCTTGTGTTTGTACAACTGAGAGGCCCCTCATGCTGGTGTCGGTGGATGTTGAGGGTTGTTCTTGATGAGATGAATTGGTGATGCGATTTCATGATGATGATGATTATTGAATGAGATAATTTGAGCCCCCTGGGTAGACACAGTGATGTGATTTCACTAGCTCCAGGCGAGGGTATGATGTATTGATATAGAATTGCTGAGGTAGAACAATTGGTGATGGTTTTGCTTATGATTTTGAGTCTGATTCGTGGAAGAGTCAGCGAGTTGGGAAACATGTGAAACCTGAACTAGATTTAGTATCCCCTTATGACAGTTGCCTATTCATGGATTAATGAGAACCTAGGATGGATAATTGGTGAAGAAGTTTAGGATGCTTAGTGAGTTTTTATTGCAGTGCATTGTATTTATTTGTCACTTTTACCGTACTGGGAACCCATGGGCCCAGGGTTCTCATTCCGTATATATCTCTTGTTTTTCAGATACAGGTCCAGGTGCTCAGAAGTGAGCTGTGGTTCGTCTGAGAGACGGCGAAGATCTTTATTTTCTCTACTTTGTGTTTTGCTTAGAATCTCTCTACCTTTGTTTTGAAAAGATTATATTATGTATTGAACTCTTTTGAACTTGCCTATAGAGGCTCTCATGTTTCCTTTGGGAGAAATTAAGATATACTGTTGTCAACTACTTTCATACTGTACCCTAGCCAGCCTAAACTTCGCGGGTCGCGACTAGTGGCTATTTACTTATGTTATATATATCTATCTGTTATCTATCTCTTAATCTCCTTTATGCCTTGCCCGTATATCACTTTTGGCTTCACGGTTTATCTTTTTGTTATCGAAACGTGAGTGATACGTCTTCGCAATTTTATTTCTACTCTTTTCAGGCTTCTATATTAATACTCCTTTCGAATTTACTTATATTTATATATTAAAAATCCACCTGAGAGTCGTACCACCGTAATATCATTGACTTATGACTCAAGCATAAGGATTTGAATATTAGGGTGTTACAATATCCATTAAAAAGCAATAAAAAAAGTCTCTTTTAGTTTTTTATTTATTAATTATTAATTTATTATAATTAATTTCACAACATTCATTACACATTATTCATCTTATAAATTAATACAATCAATTTATTGATATCAATTATCGATAATTAATTATAATTGATATAACTCATTTCGCTATACTTTTTAAATAAATAATTAAAAATATATGTCTCAATTTTTTTGTTAAAGTAAAATAAAATAAAATATATAAATTGAGTAGATATAAATCTGAAAATTATAAATTTTATTAACAATTCAAATAAATTAGTACCATAAAATTAAATTTAATGTCTATGTTAAAAGTAATTACTGACCTTTTATTTTTTTAATTATTAATAATTTAAATAAAATAATACCCTATAATTTATTTTATTATTTATTTTAAGTAATTACTAACTAGTTGTTAGTAATACACAAGTGTATATTATCAATATAATTTTATCACGGGTATTTTAATCTTATCGTCATTGCAATTTTGTACCGTCTTACTTCTTTTAATTGTTATTATGTTATTAGAATTGTTAAATAATATTTAAAAAAATTTAAAAATAGAAATAGCGATGACACCTTGAATAATTAATTCAATATCATTAAATTTAAAGAAATAAGATGATTCAATCAATTGTATATATAATTGCATATTTATAAATGTTATTATTGAAAATAGTCTCACTAATGTAAATGATCAATACAATAATTATATAAAAAAATAATTAATTGCATAATTTTTAAGATCCTAAATAGTTGAATCTAACGGACAAATAAAAAAATATCTATATGATAATGTCTTAATACTTTAGCATGCTTTAAATCATATTATAAATTTATATATCATATTATAATTTTAAGTCAACTCCTTAAACACATTATAACATAAATCATCTAAAAAGATACACCAAATTAACGAATATCACATAAGTCACAACATACACTCTAAATTGTCACAATATTTTAAATAAAAAGAGGATCAATACAGAGAAATCAATGAATATATATAACTAAAGTAAAGAGCAACAAAGAGACATACAAAAAATATAAAATAAAATAAAAAGAATCAATAAAAACATTAACATATAAACCACATACACGGGAGGAGAACGAAGCATGTCTTATAAGGGTGTGGATACCTCTCCCTAGCATGATGCGTTTTGACGAGTGAGTGTGGGGGGCTTCGGCTAGCATCCCTATCGTTAAAGGCAAAACCGTGAGGCCTTGTGTGCCAAAGCGAACAATATCGTGCTAGCGGGTGGTCTGGGCTGTTACAGATGGTATCAAAGTCAGAACCCGGATCGATGTGCCAGCGAGGGCGCTGGGCTCCCTTAGGGGGTGGATTGTAAGACCCACATCGGTTGGGGAGGAGAACGAAGCATGCCTTATAAGGGTGTGGATACCTCTCCCTAGCATGACGCGTTTTGACGAGTGAGTGTGGGGGGTTTCGGGCTAGCATCCCTATCGTCAAAGGCAAAACCGTGAGACCTTATGTACCAAAGCGGACAATATCGTGCTAGCAGGTGGTCTGGGCTGTTACAGTAAGATTATTTAAAAATGACACATTTTTTTGTTAATCAAAAGTTTAAAAAAATGTGTGCCTAATAATAAGAAATTAAAATAAATAAAAATTTTAAAAAAATATAAAAAAATAAAATGTATAAATAAAGATAAAAGAAACAAAAATTCAATAAATTACAAAAATTGTACCTAAACACGAGAGAGAGGGAGGGTGGGAGAGAGAGAAAAGAAAGCGAATGAATAAAAAAATATTTGATCTGATATAAATAGATGGTATTGAAAAAAATAAACTAATTAAATTAATTCATATATTTCGTTATCATATTTATTATTTATTAAATAATTTGATGTTTACTCCAATCAAATCAAATAATTAATATAATTAACTAAATTAATTAATTAATATAATTA
>NC_029772.3:19010269-19011997 GCF_000817695.3 Arachis duranensis | reverse complement strand
AAATAGAAAAGTTCATTTAGGAGAAAAAATGAAATCACGAAAAATTGACACCTCACTTTCATTAGTTAGGAAAAAATTCAATTTTAGTATATTAAGTAGATAAGTAGTCGATCACCTCTATAGGAATATGTGCATGGAATGATCACACACTAAGTTTATGCAATATAATCATTCTTGATTTACATTAATAATGAAACTTGGTAAATAATATAATCAATTTATGTTTACAGAATTATAATCAAAATACAAATAAAAGTATAACATTACAATGGTATGACAGATTTTTTATGTAAGTAAAAATTTGATTATATTGTTATAAAAATTGTTGACTATTCAGCTATATGCAATATTTGATTATTCTATAGTGAAAGATCGATTTAACCAATTTTATGGTTGATTATTTTATAGCTTGATTATAAATGTAAATCTAGTTTGATTCTATTATTTATGAAATTTGACTATAAATATGAATAAGTTTTATTATATTAGTTATAAATTTTGATTATATTATTTATAAAGTTTTGTGATAAATGTGAATGTATACTAATTTTCAATTCCAACATGTATATATTGTAATACCAAAAACTGATTGAAGTTTGATTTTTGATATCCATATATAGCCCAATTGCCAGAAACCGTTGATAATTTTCTATTGGAAACATTAAGATCTATAGTTGGTATAAAAACATTAAGATGTATATAGAGTACAAAAAGAAGTTTTATTTATAAGTTTTAATTATATTTATGTGATCAACCTAATATCAAATTAAATCAATATAAAATCTAATTTCTAATCAAATCCTAATATATTCTAACATCTTCACATTATATCTTTTCAATTTAATGATGTCTAAATATAATTTTTTATTGTTAATAAAATATCATTTGAATTCTTTCTTTCTTTTTTTTTATTTGCAATATTTAATTTATAGTTTCTGATCCGTCACCTTGTAACTTGGTCTTTATTATACATTATGAGTTATAACCCAACCTTAATTATCATTAATTCTTTGCTTATAACCGACACTTTTATTATTGACTTATGACCATCATTTCTATCTTAATGACCAAACGGTTATAATATCAATTCTATTCATCAATTTTATGCCTATAAAAGGAACCTTCTATATCTAATCTTAGAAACAATACATGATAAATTATATTTTCATGTCTTACATTCTATATTTATAGAATTATTATAAACGAAACACATGATAATTTTTATTTCATGTCTCACATTCTATATTCATAGAATTATTATAAATTATAATACACATATGATGAGTTCTATAAGTTCTATTTCATATTTAACATTACACTATTTCACCATCATAATGAATAGATAACAATGAATTTATTGACATTATAGAAAAAAAATGTCAAGATAAGAACCAAAGAGGAGAATGAAATTGTAGTTTTGAGCTCTACTCTCCACCAGCCTTGCTTTTATTTTGGAAATTCTACTTGAAGTTCGGGCGAACTCTATTAAAATTATAAAGTTCGTCGGGGTACGACGAACTTGCCCTAACTCTTAAAAATAAAAAAATACATATCTGAAAATTTAAAGTTGGAATAACAGGTTGTGAAAATAATAATTTCTTTTAATTTATTTCAGGAAAAAAACCGGTAGACTTCGAGCATTTAAGTTAAGTTTTTGTTTCTTAAAAAAATAGTGAAACCGGACGAGTTATTTAAACTGTTAGTTCACCAATTTTTATCAAAATTTAT
>NC_029772.3:18990783-19010188 GCF_000817695.3 Arachis duranensis | reverse complement strand
GATACTTCAACTGGACTAATTTTATATCTAATTTATCGATTTTTTTATCGAACCATTTTATTCAGTCTAATTCTTATAACTATAATTAGAATTTGATTATATCTCAAGTACACACCCAAAATATTTGAAAATCGAAACATGGTGCGTAATCAATTAAACTATTAATGTTAGGTAATGAAAATATGTTTTTTGGGCACCTTTTGTTTAAATCTGTATAGGCTACATATATATGCCATTTTTCATTAGACATTTTATGAATATTAGATAACCATGATAAATAAGTTACCTCATGGATGAACCCAACATTCAACAACTCTTAAACTTGTTTTTTAACATCAACAACTGTACAATCGACTTAACAATTGATTTAATAGCAAGTTGGTAACTGGTAAGATATAAATACTCAGTCAATTCTCAACTTATTGAAGGATTTCAATACAAATTAAACATGTCGTTATTATTTTTGGAAAACTACTGAAGTATAATTAACCTTCAAAGGAAAAAGGAAGTCTTTGTTGATCATAATGTATCTAATTTCGCTACGTTACTAATAAAGATTTTACTAACTTCTATCAACTCTTGTTTATAGCTATGTTTAATGGAAATGTTTAATAAAAATATTTTTTTATGATTATATTTAATAAAAATATTTTTATAGATATATTTTTTAGATGTATTTCTTTATATATGTATTTAAAATATAATAATTAATTATTGTTAATAATAAGTTGGCAGATAATATATTGATACCCTATACTTTTCCATAATAAAAAGAAAAATAATATATTGGTACTTTTCCTAATGTATTTATCTATACTATCTCCAATTTAAAATTTCTCTATACTCCCATTTAGTTAAGGCCTCAGTATCTCCTCAAACAAGAATTTTAGGTCTACAAGGAAAATTCCGGTAGCATCCTTGATGAAGATAAGAACTATCCATGTGTTTCGTCTCTATCATACCCAATCCAATTCAGCAGTGTATGATTTCAATTTTTTTCAAAACTTCTGACAGTAACAATAAAAGTAGAAACCAATTGGGTTTTATAATTTTGAAAATTTTGATAAACAAATGTATTAATAAGGTAATTTACCTTCATTTTACAATTGAAGGGCACCTAAATTTATAGGGATATCTATCGAAAGACCTTGATAGGTGACTGTTGATCATGAACAATCATTTTAATATCACTTTACTTCGTTTAGTGTTCACTTCCAACTTTGACCTGAACTAATAAGTTTCATTATTCACTTCTAAAGTTCACATTATATTAGAAGTCTCATAAATCAATGAATATATTGTCTAATAAAATTTTGGGTAAATCTTGACTTTCTCTTAAAACCATAAAGTTACACATTATAATATCAATTTACCCTATTCTAAAATTATAAAAAGATTAACTTGAGTTACAAAATATAACATCGAGAAGGATAAAATGAACAATTATATATGTTAGATATATATAAAAAAAAATCAATCACTAAATTAGTTATCTAAATTAGTTATTCGTATAAAATATATATAAAAATATAAAATATACATTAGTAATAAATTAAATAATATATATTTATATATAAATATTTATAAATATATAATGACTAATTTAATAATTTTCAGTATGCATATAATCTAATTACAATAAAAATTACCGTTAAATATGCATGCAACGTTTCAATCTCACTTTTAGTTTTTCTCCAAAAGAAAGTATTTCTTTATAGAATAAAGATATTACTTTTTTTTCTTTTAATTAATTAAAACTAAAAAGTAAGTTGGCCAAGTTGGACTATTATGTTGTTCATTTTCAAAGCTTTCAATTGTTTTTGTAGTTTTAAGAAGGAATGGGGAGAATGAGAAAGAGAAAAAGTTATATGATTGTGGAGGTAATAATAATGGTGGGGGGCACTACCTAATAGGGTGCTGATTCAAAAGCTCTGAACAGAGAGAGAGAGAGAAAGAGAGATATGAGAGACATAGAAAGAGAAAGAACATTCTGAAGTTGGTTGGCTTTTTCTGTTTGTGTTGCTTCTGTGGCTGTCAAATAAGACTTAACAGCTCATCTTTTTTCTTTCTCAAATGGGTGGTCCTTTCAGTTTTGTTTGTCTTGTTTCTGTTTCTTCTTTTCTTTCTCTTTCTCTTCTCTTCATTCATAATAGTGAGTGTTTCTAGTTTCTACTCATATTTATGTTTATGCATTGAACCCCTTTGCTTTTGTTTTTTTAGTGCTTAGCTTTAATTTTGTTTCTCCATGTTTGGTTTCTTCTTTCTAAATTGACATGCATTCAGATTTTGTGATCTCTTTGATTTGATTAGCTTCCTTCCACTTTCAACTTTTTTTTTCTCCCCTTATCTTCTTTATCTTCTTCTACTTGTCATTGTTTTCCACTCTTTGTCCTTAAAATTCTTCTTTGGGTCTCTTAATTAATTAATTCCTCAACAATATTTATTCCCTCATAAAGAGAAGAAACGTTACCAGCTTCATAGAGATTTTAATGCTTTTCCCCTTCAGGTTCGTCTATTTAATCCCTTCATCTTGCTTTGTTTCTTTTTTCTTTGATCACTACTCTAATTAGACTCCATTTTTTTGTATAGATTTTTTTATGCATTTGTGTTGTAATTGGGTGCTACTGTAACTCTGCCAGTCTCAATATTTAAACATTAATATTTTAGTTTCAGAAAAACTAAACAATATACTTTTGGAAATAGAAAAAGTTTCAAGTATTCTAGGAACGTCGGTGTTCCAGTGATTTTCTTATACTTTTATTTGACATGTTTTTCAGACGACATCTAAATAAGATGTCACTTCGAAATATGTAAAGTCAGCATATCTTCTAAGTTTTGTGAACTTTGTTTAATTGTTAGTTTGTCACTGCAAAAGAAAAAAATATTAAAAAAGAATGCTTGATAACAAAAAAAATTAATAAAAAATAATTAGAATTTATTTTATTTAATATTTATTAATTATAATAAATATTAAATAAGATAAGATCAAATTATTTTTTTCCTAGTATTGCCAATAAAAAGTTTGTTTAATTCCTTTTGGACTAAATTAAGGTTTACTTTCTAGTGTTTGTTTATTAATTAAGCTGAGCATTACTATTATTTTTTTAAAATTTATTAGAACATTAATATATTTATGTCAAATATAATATTAAAATTTAATTAAAAATGAATAATTTTTAGTCAATATCAATGCATTTTATAAAAATTATTCTTTTCTTCTAAATCTTATACCATAAATCTTAAATTTTAAATTCTAAATTCTCTAAATCCTAATTCAAAATTTTAAACTTTTCAAAATGTAAAAGTTAAAAGAATTATTTTACAATAAAAAAAATTAATGTTAATGAAATAAAATTTAATTTTTTATATTTATTTATAGTATTGATATTAAATTTTGAATAAATAAAAAAGTAAGAATGATAATTAATTTAAGAAGAAAACTATATTATTATTATAAGGAAAAATGGTTTGAAGTGTAGTGAGCGCAATGATGCTTAGATGAGAAACCAAGGTGTTAAAATTGATGCCTTTGGTCTGCTTCTATGGTGCTTCATCTCTCAGATTCACATAACACTGTCTCTGTCTCTGTGTTGCTTCAGGTGCATGGCTTCAATGGGGGAACACAACTGAAACGTGTCACGCATATAATTGGTTACTTGCTTCTCTACCATTTCATTCGAAACCAAAGAAAAAAGAAAACTGTTTTCCTCGTGTTGTTCAAATCCGTTCTCATTTGTTGGGAACAACAACAAGGCAAGAAAAGAAGAAAAAGGCAAATGTCTAGATTCATAGATATAAATATTTAACATGGGGTTGGGCGGTGCTGTCAGTTTTAGGCAAGTGGGGGTGTCTCGCATTTCATGTATTTATATATAAACATATATAGATACAGTTTTGTTCTTTCTTTTTTTTTTTTTTCGGAGAGCCTCGATTTGTGGGAAAAGAGATTCGATCTCAATAGGAAATCTTTTCTTTTAATCGAGTTGAGTGGTTTTTGGCTTTCACAGCCTTAGTAGGGAGAGAAAAGCTTAGTAAGATGAAGTTTATGAAGCTTGGTTCTAAGCCAGATTCTTTTCAGAATGATGGTGATAATATAAGGTATGAGATTATTAATTATTTGTATGCTATTTAATTTTATTTCTCTTGATTCTTGTTTTGTGTTTGGTTCCTGCTCATAGTCCATTTTTCTTTTTGTTTCGTTTTGCTCTGAACAATGAATTTTGATGGAAATGATATCAATCCCTGAATGAAAAGGCTCTGATTCCAGAATTTTTTTTATGTGATTTGATCTATGCTTCTCAATTTTTATATTTAAAAATACTAATGTTAGGTAAGGTAAAGAGTTAAGAGTCCAAGTGAGGATCTTATAAAGAGGATAGTAGATCTGTGTTATCTTTGTTAAGTAATAATAGCAGGTGCTTTAAGGTTTAAGGAATGAGAAAAACAGCCTTCATGTAGTGCTGTTCTTTCCTTCTATAGTCAATATGTGCATGCTGGAGTATCTTAAACTGCATAAAGTTAATTATTATTATTATTTTCTTGTGAATCTTATCTTTCTTCTTGTATTTGAAACTAACATGAACCAGCATGTATTTTACAGGTATGTAGCTACCGAGTTAGCAACAGACTTAACGGTTAAAGTTGGAGATGTAAATTTTTATCTCCATAAGGTATGATTCAATCTGACATTGAGCTAGTATAGTAACTAGTACGAGTAATAGTAATATGATGATATATAGTAAATTTATGTATAAAAAAAATAGTAAATTACATGAAAATTTCTATTCTATTCTTACTCAGTAGTTAATGTATTATGAAGATTACCAGTTTTTCATCTATTAGATAATTTCAGATCATGCAATGTCATTGAAAATACACTTAAATGCATGTTTATTACTCAATATCTGTAGTTTCCTCTTCTATCGAAAAGTGCACGCATTCAGAAGCTTATTACAAACCCAGAAGAGAACAATGATGAAGTCCATATCCATGACATTCCTGGAGGACCTGCTGCATTCGAAATCTGTGCTAAGTTCTGCTACGGTATGACAGTTACTCTGAATGCCTACAATGTCGTCGCGGCTCGCTGCGCTGCAGAGTATCTTGAGATGTACGAAACTGTTGAGAAGGGAAATCTTATCTATAAGGTTGATGTCTTTCTCAACTCGAGCATTTTCCGGGGTTGGAAAGACTCAATCATTGTTCTTCAGACCACCAAGTCTCTTCTTCCGTGGTCTGAAGAACTTAAGATAGTGAGTCACTGCCTCAACTCGATAGCTTCCAAGGCTTTGATTGAGACATCTAAGGTGGAGTGGTCATATACTTATAACAGGAAGAAGCTACCATCCGAAAATGGCAACGGTAACGATTCGCCTTGGAATGGCGTGAGGAAACAACAGATGGTTCCAAAGGACTGGTGGGTGGAAGACCTTTGTGAGCTCAAACTCGATCTCTATGAACGCGTCGTGAAGACGATTATAAGTAAAGGCAATGTCTCAGGCTATGTAATTGGAGAAGCGCTTAATGCTTATGCCTCAAGAAAGCTTCCTGGTTTCAACAAAGGTCTGATCCATGGCGATACGGCAAAGAATAAATTGTTGTTGGAAACTATCATTCGACTATTGCCACCGGATACAAGAAGTATCCCATTCGGTTTCTTGCTTAAGCTGTTAAGAGCAGGCATTCTGTTGGAATGCCAAGAGTCGGAGCGATCAAAATTAATGAAGAGAGTAGGCCATTGTCTTGAGGAGGCAAAGGTGGCTGATCTTTTGATTCGTACCCCTGTTGGCGAAGCAATTTTCAATGTTGATACCGTGCAAAGGCTAGTTGAAGAGTTCATCATTGCATGCGAGCATGCTGGTGAGGCTGATTCTCTGTTGGAAGATGAATTGCAGGAGATGAAAAGCACTCGGATCATATCAGATACTGCAAAGATTAAGGTTGCAAAACTGGTGGATGGATATCTTGCTGAGATTGCTCGCGATCCGAATTTGCCTCTCGCTAAATTCATTCATCTTGCTGAGTTAGTTTCAAGCTTCCCAAGAGCAACTCATGACGGAATTTATCGCGCCATCGATATGTATTTGAAGGTAACTTCCTGATTTGTCATCTCTTGAATTATGTCAAGTGTAGTAAGATCTCTATTTATGAAATTTTCATATTGTTTTTTCTGCCACTAAGATTTTCAACATCTTTCCTAAATTGGACATCTCAATGGTTTTGCACTAAGCTAACTAAGATGATCCAATCGTATATATGTAGTATAACTTTACGGAAAGCTTTCAAGTATACTGTTAATCTTAGGTTAAAAATCACTGAAACACTAATATACCGATACGCTTAAAAGTTTTCTTTAACTTTATATTATTAATAACTTCTATTATATATACAGAGATTAACTAGGGTATCATGCATATGTTAAAAGTTGGTACATTTGAGTTAGAGTAAACATTCAAATTGGTTTCCAACATATTTTAAGTCGGTCACTTTAATTCTCAATAAGTTTTTATTACTTTAGACGTCTTCGAGACGGATTGATCCTTTTGTAAAGAGGACTAATTTCTTTTATAAAGGTATTTGTTGAGATCTAATTGTCTTATAATAAAATTTGTTAGAAACTTATTGTACAATAACCAGATTAAAAATTTTATTGATGGTGATAAAAGGATCAATATATGTCTCACTGGTCTCAAGACTTCCAAAGTAATAAAAATGTGTCGAGGACTAAAATCTCTTATGCAAAATACATTAGAGACTAATTTGGGTATATATTCTTTAAGTTATTCCCTAACACATTGATAATGAGCTCTTAACCAGCATTATGCGCTGCATTGTTTTAATCAACTCTGAAAATTTAGATGTAGCATTACACTTATTTGGTAGAGTCATTGTATAATATTTAACGGTTAAAACCGAATTGATGCAGGAACATCCTGAAATCAGCAAGAGCGAGAAGAAAAGGATCTGTAGGCTAATGGACTGCAGGAAGTTATCGGCAGAAGCCTGCATGCATGCCATACAGAACGAGAGGCTTCCGATGCGCATTGTGGTGCAGGTTCTCTTCTTCGAACAGCTAAGAGCTACATCGTGCTCAGAAGGCAATAGCACACCGGATCGTGCAGGATCTATGAGGTCTTCGCTTCCAAGTGGATCGCACGAGAGCTCGAGGTCTATTACAACGAATACAGAAGAGGAGTGGGAGGAAGCTCTGAAATTCTCAGGTGAAGGTAGCAGAAGGAGCAGCAATGATAGTAACAAAACCAATAATAATAATAATAATAATAATAATAATAATAATGAGAGAGTTGGTGCTAATAAAATGAAGGGTCTAATGTCAAAGAAAATATTGTCTAAGATTTGGTCAAGCAAAGATAGAAGTGGTGAGATAACTAGTGATGATACATCAGAAAGCCCTGCTTCTACAGTTGCTGAAGAAACAAAATCTACACCTTCTAGAAGTAGGAGGCACTCAGTGTCTTAATCTTAGAGCAGGATTATTGGAAGCTCTAACATTCTTGAATTGTTGTATAATGATCTCACTAAACTCATGTAGCGTTAGGAGTTAGAGCTTTTACTTAATTACTGACATGTAACATCTATGTATCTTCAATGGATAAAGAATGAAGCATGAAGAAAAAGGTATAAATTCGCGTGTGAACATTTTATAGTCGTGTTGATTTTTCCGATTGATTGAATATTTTGTAGCCCTCATAAAATGGCCATCTCCTTGTTTAAAATACACAAATAATATTTTATGTATTTTTTTACGGGATAATCTGTAATTAAGGTTATATATTAAATAGTATTTTATTTTGTTAATTAGATATTTTTAAAATATTGTGGTATATATAGATTATTAGATAGAGTATATTTATTAAGGTAAGGTGTCTAATGCTCTTGTATATATATGAATAATAGTAATGATAAAAATAATAAAATTTTTTATCCCTCAACTATCTTTTTCTCTCTTTTTAGAGCCTCATCTTCATAGGATGCTTATTCCACTGTTTCACCACTCAACTCTGCAGGTTTGAACAGAGTTTTGTCATGGTGCGGTGAGTCTGGAGTATGCAACAAAGTGTGATTTTTTCACCACATGAAAACTTGTAGTGAGAGTAGCTCGTGAAAGATAGATCTAACAGATATGTAGCAACAGATTTTCAGAACTTTGTAAAGATGATGACTCAGTTTCAAGCTTTTCAAGCCACTTCAAGATCTAACACCAACCTTTTTTAAGATCCTTCAAGTTGTTACTACCTTCACCTAAGTGAGACACTTAGAATCGCTCTCACAACCACTCCACTTACTACATTGAACTATCACACCTGGTCTGTGTGAATCTATCTAAAATCGAAGAATAAAATTAGATTCATTGATGACACGTTCCTCAAACCAGCTCCAACAGATGATTTGTATGATGCTTGGGACCGTTGCAACATGCTGTCATGGCTACATGGATCATTGAATTCAGAAATTTTATAGAGTGTACTGTGGTGTGATAATACACTGTGGAAAGACCTCAAGCATCGATTTTATGAGGGTGATCTATTTTGAATTGCTGAGCTTGAGGAAGATCTGTTTAGCACAAAACAAGGTGAGTTATCCATCACCTCTTACTATACAAAACTGAAAGGGATCTGGGAAGAAGTAGACGAATTCAGACCCATACCAACTTGTGCTTGCTTGAGTAATTGTAGTTGTGGATTAGACATAATGAGGCAACATAGGTTGCAGTCTTATGTGATTCGTTTTTTTAGAGGTTTAAATGACCAATATGCAAGTGTACGCTCCTATATTATGTTGCTTAAGCCCCTTCCAGATGTAAATATTATTTTTTTCTCTACTTCTTGAATAAGAAAGACAAATGATGCATCTCATTGAACTAGATTCTAGAATGTTAGTGAACACTGTTCACACTAAATCTATAGATGAAAGAGAGACATACCAGATTAGGCAAGGTAATGGCAAATTTGTCAATACTGGAGGTGAAAGAGGCCAATTTGGGGTCAACAATGTCAAAGAAAGAGGAAGAGGATGTGGTAAAGGTGGCAGAAGTACTACTAGAAGAGCTCCCAAACTTTGCTCTTATGTTGGAAAATAAGGTCACTTGGTGGATACATGTTACCAGAAGCATGGCTTTCCACAACATTTGCAACCAAATCACTCTCATGAAGTACCACTTTCAGCTAATTCAGTGAACTCAATGGTAGTTGCCAGTAATGCAGAATACAAACCCCACACCTGTTATCCAAAATGAAGGCAAGATCAGTTTAGATGGGATATTCTCGGATAGACAGAAAGAAGCACTTACTGCACTATTCCAAACATAAAGAACCTCTTTATGACGGAAATTTGGTAACCATTCATTTACCTTCAGCCAGTATATTTCATCTCATTTCTCTTTTCGGTTTTGAATTGAATTCACAAGATTGGATCTTAGATACTGGGGTCACTGCTCACATTTTCTATAGTCTTAAACATTTTCATTCTATTAAACATATTAATCCAGTTAAAATTATCATGCCAAATAGTTCACAGACTGTTACAACCTTATGTGGAACAATTTTTTTTTCAACTAACTTTTATTTGACTGAGGTTCTACATGTACCAAGTTTTAAATGCAATCTCATTTCTATTTCAAAAGTTACTAATACCTTATCTTGTTGTTTTATTATCAATGCTCATAATTGTGAGATTCAGGAGTGCCCTACCTTGAGGATGATTGGAATTGCTGATCAAAAGCGAAGACTGTATACAATGAATATTCAAGCAAAAATGACTGTTAATTTTAGCAAATTAGAAGAAAAGATTTTGAATATTATGACAGAAGAACAAGACATACATACTTCACACACTTCACATAGTGTTCTTTGGCATTATAGGTTAGGCTATATTTTTTTTAGTAGATTACAACAATTATAAAAAATGCATCTATTCATCTTATGTCTAAACAATGATGTACCATGTGATCCATGACATTTTGCAAAACAAAAGAGGTTACCTTTTTCTAATAGTTTGAGTAAATCTAAATTTCCTTTTGATTTGATTCATGCTGATATTTAGGGCCTGAAGGTTGCAGAAGGTTTAGAGAAGGGGGGTTGAATCTATGACCTTCTTTTGCTTTAATATATTAAACCTTTAATATCAGACTTTCAATTAAAATCTATTTGAACTGTGCAGCAAAAATTTTATGAGATAATTTCATTTTATCTTATTAATATCAGAAGAAAAAACTTAGAGAAAGAGAAGAAATTTTACACAGGCATGTATCCTGATTCAGTTGTCTAGTGCAATTCAACCTACATCCAGTCTCCACCACAACAGTGGTAGAATTTTCACTATAGTTAAAGTATTACATACACCAATTTCTTAGGATTCACTTAATCCTTTCTCTCTCAAGTTTCTATCTAACTTGACTTGGTTATGCTAATACCTAACTCTTTCACACTAAATGCTAACCCAACATAGTAAGGGGTACCTTACAGGTACAAGACACAAGACATATGAAACAACCTAAAGAAATCTGAAATCACTCTAGGCTTTTCTCTCAAGTGTTTCACTCAGCCTTTTTCTACTCTTAGGCTTTTTCTCAATGATTCACTTTTAACCTTTTACCTCTCAAAGACAATACAGAAAGATATATATTGAAATGAAATACAAAACTGTAAAACATGAAGGATATTAATGCATTAACAGCCTCAGTTGCTATACGTTGAACCAGATTCAGGTAATTCTGATTAAGTTCTTTATCTTCGCGGAATGCTTCTTTAACTTAAAAAATAATGTTCAAAAATGTTGAACTCTTCTCAGGGAAGCTTTTCAAACAAACTCAGATTCTGGTTCCCTCTCCTTACCTTCATTTCAGACTTGATTTTCTTTTCGTATCTCTTCTTCTGCCACAGATTTTTTGGTTCCTTCAAAAGTCAAACCCTAGCTTCTTGAACCACATGTCATTATCTCCTTTTTCTTCAATCAAGTCCCAAAATTAAGGATTTTGACTCTAATTTTTTGGCTTAACCGAGGAGGGCAGAGCAGGAAGAACTTTGTTTGCCTAGTGACAATCCCAAATCCAAACCCTTGAAAATGTGCTTTATCTCCAAGTAATATTGTGAGCCATTGATTTTCAGCAGAAGTAATCAGACACTCCTTTCTTCATTAATCCAGAAATGGTATGGTATAAAGTTGGAGAAGGAGTGAAGAAAATAAATTGCATGCAAATCAAAATAAATCACCTTTATCATCTGACTTAACTTAGCTTGCTTTGATTTGGGTAATTAGACATTAGCTTTTGTGATTTACCTTTCTCTCTCTTCCTTCTCTGGTGAATGAATAAGAGGGACGAAGCTCACTCTTTCTTTTTTATTCTAACCGAATCATACTTGTCAACGTTGGCTTTGGAAAGGTTTGACTTGGTGGAATCTTCTTGGACTTGGGTTGGTTATAATTTCCGTCTGGCCCAATTGATTTCTTTGCTTTATTACTTTGGGCTTTATTAGATGGAGAATCCACCAACAATCTTTGTTTTATTTTCTCTATCTCATTGGGTTGTGGTGCGCATGTACGCAAAACCCACACTATTTTGTACAGCAGAAGTACCAGCAAGTGCACTGGGTCGTCCAAGTAATACCTGAGCGAGTCAGGCTCGATCCCACGAGGATTGTGGCTTGAAGCGAGCTATGGTTGTCTTGCAGGTCTTAGTCAGGCAAAATCAGAAGGTTGTTGGATTAGAGGAAACTATTTATAATTTGTATTTGTAAAACAAGTGTTTTTAGTAATAGGAATAGAGTTGAGAGTCGGAGTTGCTTTGTCTTTCTGAATCAACTCTGGTACTATTGTCTTCTTTGCTTGTGAATGATCTTCTATGGCAGGCTATAAGTGATCAAAGCCAATGCCCGTGGTCATTAATCTCCTCTGCTACAGAATAAATGCCGTTGGCCGTGGCTATTGGCCGTGGTCATTCAATCTGACGAAGGGTGAAGCGCTTAGCAAGTCATTCTCTGGGCGATCCTACTCAAAATGCCACAGACAAGGTCGAATCTTCCGGATCAGAGAACGCTGCTTCTTTTGATTCTAGCCTATACCACGGAGACCCTAATCTCCCTGGAGATCGGCTAAACTGGTGTCTCGAGAAGTCTCCAATGAAGTCGTGGATTAACCGTCTGAGAGATGTATAACCATAGCTGTTGGTTCGTGCTTTTCTTCCAGGTACTCCCATAAACCCAAGTAGACGCGGGTGTTTGTCAGGCACATTCGTCTTAATGTGATGAACAGAGCTAATTGGTTAGATCATCCTATTCACCACGATGAAGATCAGGATATACATCTTAGAGATAGATCAAAAACGGATCGAAAAAGAAACAATAGTACTTTTATTAATTCATAGGACTCAGCAGGGCTCCTCCCCTCAACTTAGGAGGTTTAGAAACTCATACTGAAAGTAAAAACAATTGAAAAACAAAAATATTGGTAGACCTCCCTTAGTGAAAGGTGTAAAAGGTTCTAAAGTCTCATGAATTACATAAATAAAATCCCTTAAATACTAAACAGATGACTAGTAAAGGTAAAACAGTCTATTTAGTGCTAAAATCCACTTCTAGGGCCCACTTGGTGAGTGTTTGGGCTGAGCTTTGATGTGATCCACGTGCTATGAGGCTCCTTGGGAGTGGAACACCAGCTAGGGGGTCCTCTCTGGGGCTTTGGATGCTGGGCTCTGGTCTTTGGGCACTGGATGCCCGGAAGCAGCAGGAAGCTGGCGTTAAACGCCAGTTTTGGGCCTTCTAATCCAAAGCAAAGTATGGACTATTATATATTTCTGGAAATCTCTAGAAGTCAGCTATTTATAACTATTGAGAGCGCTCCATTTGAACTTCTGTAGCTCCAGAAAGCTCTTCAAGTGCAAGGAGGTCAGATCCGGACAGCATCTGCAGTGCTTTCTCTGTCTCCAAATCAGACTTCTGCTCCAGCTCCTCAATTTCAGCCAGAAAATACCTAAAATTGTACAAAAATACAAAAGCTCATAGTAGAATCCAAAAATGTGAATTTAACACCAAAACAAAAAAAATTTAATAAAACTACTAAAAACTATATGAAAATGATGTCAAAAAGCGTATAAAATATCCGCTCATCAAAGTTAAAGAATATTAAAGAAAAGAAAAGATTTTTGAAATTTTTTTATTTTTTTCGAAAAAGAAAATAAAAGACTCAAACGAAATTAAAAACAATACCTAATATAAGCAACAAAATAATCCGTTAGTTTGTTCAAACTCGAACAATTCCCGGCAACAGCGCCAAAAACTTGGTGCACGGATTTCCACACTCCGCACAATTGAACCAGAAAGTGCACTGGATCGTCTAAGTAATACCTGAGGTGAGTCAGGGTCGATCCCATGAGAATTGTTGGCTTGGATCAAACAGTGGTTATCTTGTAAATCTTAGTCAGGCGGATAGAAAAGTTGTTTACTTGTTTAAACGCATAAAAGTAAAATAAAGATAACGTTACTCAGTAATTGTGAATCTAATGATAAAAAGATGGTTAAGACTTCGGAGATGCTTTGTTCTTCTGGATTAATACTTTCTTACTGTCTACTCCAACTGTGAATAATTTCTTCTTTAGCAGGCTGTATGTGATCAACGCCGGTTTGAGCGGCCGCCAATCTTCCTCTAGGCTGAACACCATGTTTAGTGTGCATCAAGTCTGAATGAGGGTGAAGCTCCTGCAGTCCATCCCCTTCGTGATCCTACTCAAAACGTCACAGACAAGGTCGAATCTTCCATATCAGAGAATGTTGCGCCTTAATTCTAGCCTTTACCACAAAGACCCTAATCTCCCCATACCTCGGCTAAACTGATGTCTTGAGAAGTCCCCAACAAAGTTGTGGATTAGCCATCTAAGAGACGTATCCTCAAGCTAGTGGTTCATTGATATCCGATGAAAGACGCTCGTTGAACCCATGTAGAATAGAGATAAATTTTGACGGTTCAACTCATTCATAAGGTTGAAGAACGAAGATACATCTTAGGAGAGAATCAAACACGAATTGAAATAGAACAGTAGTGCTTTTATTAATCCATAAAACTCAGCAGAGCTCGTAACCTTAACCTAGGAGGTTTAGTGGCTCATATTATACAATGAAACTCGAAAATATGAAATAATGTTCTATGGTGGTTGAAGATCCTAAAACAAGGGTGATCTTCTCCTATATATACTAATATAATAACAAAGGATTACAGAAATATGATAGGCTTAGGCTTGTAGTTCAAAAATTCACTTCCAAGGCTCACTTGGTGAGTGTTTGGGTTGAGCTAAGGGTGTCTCCACGTGCTAGTAGGGCTCTTGGGTGTTGAATGCCCCCTTTGGACTCCCTTTTTGGCATTGGACACCAGCTGCTCCCTTTTGGGCGTCCAACGCCAGGAAGGGGGTAGATAGCTGGCGTTGAATGCCAGTTTTAGGCCTTCATCTCCAAAGACAAGTATAGACTATTATATTTTTCTGGAAAGCCCTAGATGTTAGCTTTCCAAATCCATTGAGAACGCTCCATTTGGATATTTGTAGCTCCATAAATGCTTGCTTGAATACACAGAGGTCAGATCCTAACAGCATCTGCTATGCTTTCCTTGCCTCTAAATCAGACTTTGTAAAAACTCTCAGATTTCAGCCAGAAAATACCTAAAATCACCATAAAACACAACAACTCATATTAGAATTCAAAAATGTGAATTTTACACCAACACCTATGAAAACATAATAAAACTTAAACAAAATATGCTAAAAATTATATGAAAATGATGTTGAAAAGCGTATAAAATATTCCCTCATCAATGTACTTTTTTCTCGTTCTTGTACTTCGTACAAAGAAGTCGGATGTTGCTTTGATATGGATTGAAAAAATGGCCCTTCTTTAAAGCCATTAACTAACTCCATTATTACCAATTTTGGAGGTAAATTTTGAATTTTCAAGTAGGCTTTTTTGAATCTTTTCATGTACGCTCAGAGAGTTTTTCCGACTTTCGGTTTGATCCCTAGGAGGCTTGGAGCATGTTTGACTTATCTTTTTGGATTGAAAATCAGGTGAGAAACTTCCTCATCAAATCATCGAAATAGGTCACCGACCTGGGTGGTAAGCTATCAAACAACTTCGTTGTCAATTTGGTTAATGTCGTCAGGAAAGCTTTGCAGCGGGTCACATCGGACGCGTCAGCTAAATACACCCGACTTTTAAAATTACTGAGATGATGTCTTGGTCAATTTTTCCATCATAGAGGTCTATGTCGGGACTTTTAAAGTTTCTTTGAACCCTAGCCCGCATGATCTCTTATATGAACAGATCTTTTCTACCAAAGGGACTTTCCTCCCAATTTGCATGATTGCTCCAATTTTGTAAGCCAACTTCTAATTTTAGAAGCTTTTCTTCTAATTCTCTTTGACGTCGTACTTCTCTTTGCAGGTCTTTTTCAGCTTCTCTTTGTCGCTCTATCTCCTGCTTGAGTTGTTCCAATCGGCCATAATGTCCGTATACAAGTCCCATGATTTCTGTTCGGTGCAGAGACTCCTCATTCTCAAGTGGATGTACCTCTGAATTGATTCACCTGGGTTGTGGGTTTTCTGACATTACCTCCCCGCTAAGATTACCTTCTCTATTTGGTCGTGGAGGTATCATGAGTGCTCGGTCGTCATTGTGGTGCTTTGGTTCATATTCAGATGCCTTATGTCCATCTTCATACTGATCGTCCGCCATATGTGAAGGTAGACTTCCGCGTCCCTGGCAACGGAGCTAATGTTCCATAGGTTACTTGAAATTGGGTTACTTTTGGGTCTAAACGTAAGGTCCAGACTCCTTTTGAGGCAATGTCCAACTGCTGCTAGTATCGAGGTACCGTCGTCTGAGTTCCTCTTGAGGAGGTGTGGGGTGGTACTTGCAAGGGACTCCGATACTTAAGTTATAAAGAGTTTAAGTAGGTTTTTTAGTAGATTGGGTCTTGAGTATACCTGAGAGTATCAGTGTATTTATAGTAGAATAGATAACCGCCTTTTAGTGTAGTTCCACTTTTGATGATAGATAGTCGTTCTCTTTTGTTAGGAAAGTTGTTGAGATCTCCTTCTAGATAAATGAGAGATATCTTAGGAGTTTGTTACTTATTTAGATAAGTATGGTTGTACTGCTGTCGCCGCATGCGACCTCTATAAAGTTGGGTAGATGTGGATGAGATGAAATCTCTTAAGTGGATCTTTATTTTGAATCTGGATATATTTTTAGTTCAGAATATGAACAACATTATTTTATCATTATAGAATAAATAATTTTATTTAGATACATTATTGCAAGATAAATATACTAAAATTTTATAGTAACCAATAAAAAAATTAACCAAGAAAGAGTAATACTGGAAACTAATACTATAACAATTAATTTCAACCAATATTATAACAATTGTAAATAAATCTAGTATAAAGTACACCAAAGATGAATTTTTATTGAATTTAAAATTTAAAATTTTTTTAGTTGAATTTCAAATGTTTTTGTTTTAAAAATTTTGAATTTTTTTTTTCTTATACTGAATGTTAACTATAATATTAATTGTGCAAAACGCTCAGGACTCTCTCACCGAAAAAGTACATTACTTTGTATTGTAAAAGATATTTGAAGTAAAACGTTATTATTATGACCTGCCTTAATTGTGATTTGAATGACTAATTTTTAGTCAAGCCACTTAAACGACATGAATTTTCATATATAAATAAGTTATATAATTCTTAGGGGAAAAAAAAAAGAAAATTAAGTTTTATTTAT
Source organism: Arachis duranensis (assembly GCF_000817695.3). Taxonomy (NCBI): domain Eukaryota; kingdom Viridiplantae; phylum Streptophyta; class Magnoliopsida; order Fabales; family Fabaceae; genus Arachis; species Arachis duranensis. The sequence goes on along the minus strand of NC_029772.3, from coordinate 18,993,401 downwards.
TCAACATTTCATATTTCTCTCCACTATAAGAACCTGGTCATATTAATCTGTTATTTTCTGATTTGTTGGCTAAAAAAAATTAATTTTCTATCTTTTTCCTAAATTATGGTACCATAATAGAGACATTATTTATTATTTTTTAAAAATTTCAAGATATTAATTATATCAAAATGAAAAACTTGCTTAGTACTTAAGAGATTATTTAAAAATTTATTATTAGAAATTATATTATTACTATATAGTTTAAGACTTTATTCAAATTGATGTATTTTCCTTGTGAATCGATATTTATACTATTATCTAAAAGCACAAATATTTTGTTTTGTTTTGTATTTGATAAATTAAAAAGTCATATACTTGTGTTTCTAATTTTTAAGAGTTAAAAGTATTTCTTAAGTCTGAAATGAGGTAATTTTAAAATAAATTTGTATTTATTAAATTAAAAAATCTAATAAAATATTATATATTAATAAATATCTAAATTTATTCTTATATTTTGTTTATCATAATTTTTTAAAATTTTAAAAATTATTTTATCAAATATATCTGTTATTTGTATTTATTAAAAAAACTCCGTCTATGTTACACGTGCGGTACATAGCCGGTCCCAAGCTCGGATAAAGGAGGAGGGTTGTGTTAGGTCTTCGGCAACCAACGTAAAAATATAGCCGAACCCCCATGACATGAATCAAAGACATTATTGCGCTAAAGCTAGGTCGTTTCTTGCATTTTCGTGAATGGACGAGGGTAAATAAGCTAGTTTACAAAGTAAAAGGTAAAGGTCGAAGCGACAGAAGGTTGAGATTTGGGACATGGAACATACGCACTCTAACAGGAAAGTCCATGGAGGTGGTGGACACCATGACAAGGAGGAAGATTAACATTATGTGCCTACAAGAAACGAAATGGGTTGGTGCAAAGGCTAGGGAGTTGGATAATTCTGGTTTCAAACTTTGGTATACAGGAAAGGTGAAGAATAGGAATGGGGTTGGAATAATTATGGATAAGCAGTGTAAGAAGGACGTAGTGGATGTCAAGAGGGTGGGAGATCGGATCATCTCTATCAAACTTGTGGTGGAGGGAAGTGCTTTCCATGTGATTAGCGCCTATGCACTGCAAGTGGGTTCAAACGAACAACACAAGATAAGGCCTAGAGAGTTTGGTTCAAGGCATACCTATGGGAGATAAGATTTTCTTAGGAGGAGATTTAAATGGCCATGTTGGGAGAGAAGCGACTGGATATGGGAGTATTCACGGAGGCCATGGTTTCGGGGTGATCAATGCCGAGGGTAAAACTATTTTGGACTTTTCCTCAACTTTTGATCTTCTCATCGCAAATACATGTTTTAAAAAGAGAGACGAACATCTTATAACCTATAAGAGTGGCATGACAAGCTCTCAAATCGACTTCTTCTTGTTGAGGAGAGTCGACCGGAAATTTTGCATTAATTGTAAAATTATCCCGGAAGAGATTTTAACAACACAACATAAGATGCTCGTCATAAATTTTCTCGCGTTGAGCAAAAGTTGAGAAAAAGACATCATACAAAGAATCCAAAGATGAGGTGGTGGCGGATGAAAGGTGAAGAACAAAGAAGCTTTCTAAGACGGGTAGGAGAACAGGTAAATTGGGATGGAAATGAAAGCGCGAAAGAGATGTGGAGGAAAATGGCAGAAGTTATTAGAAGAACAGCAAAAGAAAGTTTTGGTGAATCTAAAAGAATAGGACCAAGAGACAAGGAGTCTTGGTGGTGGAATGCGAGTATACAAGAAAAGATAAAGATAAAAAGGGAATACTTTAAAGAGTGGTCTTTATGCCGCAATGCAGATAACTGGGAAAAATATAAGGCGGCTAAGAAAGAGACAAAAGTGGCTGTAAGTGAAGCAAGAACAAGAGCATATGAGGGTCTCTACCAGTCTTTGGGCACGAAAGAAGGAGAAAAAAGGTATATATAGAATCGTAAAGAGCTGTGAAAGAAGAACAAGAAATTTGGATCAGGTTAAGTGCATAAAGGATAAGGATGGATATAGGGTGGCAAACGGGTCTAAACCCGTCGGGTTGACCCGCGTAACTCGCCAAAAAAAGGCGGGTCGGGGTGAAAATTTGGGACCGCTAAATAACAAAAGCTCGCCTAACCTGCACCGCTTAAACTGTGGGCTTTGGCAGGGTAGGGCGGGCTTCTCCAGCGGATTTAGTGTTTTTTTTGGCAAGGGGTATTTTTGTAATTTTTGCCCAAAATCCAACTTTCCCTAACCTAACTTACAAGAAAATGGAAATAAAAATTGAGTGTTTTGGATTATATTTATTTTGCTTTGGAGATAATATTTATAAATATATTTTGGATTATGTTTATTTTGCTTTGGAGACAATATTTATAATTATGTTTTGGATGAAAACTTGGTTTATAATTATGTTTATTAGATATTTATAATTACAAAGGCTTTAATGTTTGTAAATATAAAAATTATAATTTTTTTAAACCTTTAGAAATTATAAATTTATTAAAATAATTATGAAATTATACATATTATTTAATAGTTAATAGTAAAAAAAAGAAGAGATTTGACGGACTTAGCCTGCCAACCCGCCAGCCCACAGTTAGGCGGGGCGGGGGGGA
>NC_029772.3:18943094-18990283 GCF_000817695.3 Arachis duranensis | reverse complement strand
GGTTTGGACATGTGAGAAGAAGACCGATAAAACATCCAGTGAGGAGGGTGGATGAGATGGAAGATGGACAAAGGGCGAAAGGCAGAGGAAGACCTAAGAAGACCATCCATGAGGTGGTCAAACGAGATCTACATGTAAACGGTCTCTCTGTAGACATGATACATGACAGAGCACAATGGCGTCGCTTGATTCATGTAGCCGACCCCACTTAGTGGGACAAGGCTTTGTTGTTGTTGTTGTTGTTGTATTTATTAAAAAAAAATTAGTTGATTTATTAAATATAAATGTTACAATTTTTAGAAAAATATATTTCAAATACCAATTTTAATATAAAAGTTGTTTTGAAAAGAAAAAATTAAACTTTATCAAATCAACTTTAAATATGGAGATGTTAGATTAGTTTAAACATTTTTTTATATACTTTCCTATTCTAAAAAGACATACAAGATTAAGAAATAAAAGTTAAAATTTAAAAACTAGAAGATGTTTTATGTTAATAAGAGGAGTTAATAATAAAAAAGAATAATGAATTGATTGTTTGATATAAATGAATATATATAGGTGATTTCTTCCAAATCCATGACAATTTTATGGGTGATTTATCCTTGCTTAGGTGTCACCATCATAGTCATTGATCAAGAAAAAATTTTAAAAGTTCATTAATTGATAAAGTGTGAAAGTCAAAGCTCATAATGAACCTATAGCATGAATATACTACATTGTACTGTATGACTAGTTGTTATATATGGATATTGTATAATGTATTGGGAGAAATTTGCAATTAAAATTTTTACACTCTAAATTGATTTCTTAACACAAAAAATCCTCTTTTTTGTTCCTCAAGTTCAACATGCATATCTGAGAAGAGAAAGACGCATAGCCTCCACGGACCCAACCCTCTTTCATTTTTGGGCTTCGTTCTATACTATCCAATACGTTATTCAACCCCAGGACTTAAGGCACAAAACCAACCCTCTTCATTTTCATTCTGTTATCTGTGGTTGCGGGAGCCATTACTGAAACTCTGTTTCCATCGACTGGGATCCAGCGTCGACTAAGTTGAGGCCGAAGGATGACCTCTGTGTGCTTGCACGTTGTAAATTTTGTGAACCTAATAGGTTTACATCTGATCGTGAACAAGCTGTTGTAGGTCGAAGGGGTTTACCGTCTCCATTTCTCAGTCCGCTACGAATCACGTGCAGGTGTTTAATTAAGATTGTCTCTCTCCAGAAGTTCAGTTTTTTACTCATTGGATCTCAAGCTTAGGTTGTCATCAAGGTATCTCCATTTCAATTTTTTTAATAATCGAGGTTAGTTTAATTTTAATAGAAGTCTCTGTCTTTTAAATATTTCTCTGTTTATGGTGTTGGGTTGATGTTCTGGAATTAGAATTTTAAGTCACATTTGCCAATTGTATGCTGTAGCTAGGTTTGGGGCATTGAAATTAAAAAGTTATACTGGACTCTTAAACAGTTGGCGTAGGTTAAGTAGCCTTGGTCCTGGTGACTGTAGTTTTTTTTAAGTAGCTTAGGTTAGCTTCTTGTAGTTGCTGCCATTGGCTCTGTTTATTCACATTTTTTGTCACTAACATGGATTTTGGCAGGGGTAAAATTATGTCCAGAAACGAGGATGATGTTAAGAATGATTTTGATTATCAACCAAATGCAGAAGATGATGCTGAAGATGACGATGTGGATTCGCTGGATTCTACTAGCAAGAGTGAAAAAGATTGTGGTGTAAAAAGAATAGAAGATTTAATGTGGAGGATATTTGGAACCTGGAGTTTAGGATAGAGGATAAGGCTTGCCAATTTTATAACGCTTATGCTTGTTGGCATGGATTTGTAATGAGGAAGGACGACGTCGTTAGGGTTAACCAAGGTAGAATCATTTGCAGGCAACTTGTTTGCAATAAGGAGGGTTGGAGGAATAGGAGGTATCTTGATCTGGATGATAGATCAAGGGAGGCAAGGTCACTCACGCGAACCAAGTGTCCAGCTCGACTTAGAGTAAAGCTTGACTACGGCTGCTGACGAGAGGACTTTTGCTGGTAAAGAATTTCACAAAAATAATCACGTTGTAAGTATAGTTTCTAAACCAACAAAGAATCCTTTCGTACAAAAACTTGTTTGTCACTAAAGCAAACCCAATAAAATTTATAACCGAAGTATTCAAACCTCGGGTCGTCTCTCAAGGAATTGCAGGAAAGTATGATTTAATATTGGTTATGGAAAAAAGGTATATTTTTGGGTTTTTGAAATAGAGAACAAGGAAATAAATTAACAATAAAGTAAATTAATTATTATGAAAACCATTGCAAGGTATAAGAACTGGAAATCCCATCCTAATTATCCTTATCAGGTGTGATGAGAATTGTTTATTGCTCCCACTTAGTTAACCCTTACTAAATAAAGAAAAGTCAAGTGGACTAATTAATTTGATTCCTCAAGTCCTAGTCAACTCCTATGAAAAGACTAGTTTTAGAGGGATCCAAATCAATAAGCAAATTCCAATTTTCAATCAACAGCTGAGTTTGATAACTCAAGTGTCACCAATTACTCAACCAAAGCAAAGGGAGAAGAAATCTAAATTAAATTAAAAGCATCCATAACATAAACAAAGGAAAGCGATCTTAAATCTGAAATAACTCAATTTGTATTAAATAGGAAATCAAATTAACATGGAGTTCATAAACCAATATTGAGAAAATAAACAAACTCAAGTAATAGAATAAATAAAAGTAGAAGATAACATAAATTAAATGAACATTAGACCTGAAATTGAGAAGAAACAATCCTAAAGCTAAGAGAAATCCTAAATCCTAAAACCTATTGTCCGCCGGCTCCCTCTCTGCCTCGTCTCGTGTTTGAGGAGCATGCATCACTGGCTATCAATATGATTAAAATTTAACACCACCATGAACAACTATTATCAACTATTACATTCAAAATTAAAACAATCTGCTTCGATCAACGGTGATTACAGAAAGTGACTAACAGAACAAATCACGCAAAATTGGTTGTGAAATTCGACAAAAAAAAAACAAACGAATGAGCTAGAAGAAGCAGCAGGTCTTACAAGGATTTTTGGAGAGGGTTTTGCACGTGGGTCGCCGGAACCTTGCCAGCAAGGGGATGAGTTACGTTCTTCGACGGTTTCGGAAATATTTAACTTTGCCGGTGAGTCACAGAAAAGGACACCCGCATAACCCTAGATGAAGAAGTAGTAGGCAGGGTCTTCGACATGGTTCGAAAAAATTTGGCCCTGCCGATGAGTCACCGGAAAAATAAGATGAATGAGGTAGAAGAAGTTGTGGATATTACAGGAGTATTTGGGGAAGGTTTTTCGTGTGGATCGCCGGAAAAATTAAATGCATCACCTACAAAAAGGTAGAAGAAGTAGTGAGGTAAAAGAAGAAGTAATGGGCTTTCGAATGATATTTGGAGAGGAATTTGCTTTCACGAATTGACCCTGACTTTTTAAATTTCACACATTGAACCCATTAATATTGGAATATATATATATGTTGGGTAGTATAATATAAATAAAATAAAATACAATGCAGGATAAAAATATTAAATGAATTAACTCAATTATTTTTCAACATGATTCTTGATTAATGGTTGTGACGGTGACACCTAAGTTTGGGTAAATTACCCAGGGCTTGGGTTTGAAAGAAAACACCATATATTAATTCGGCTTCGCAAAGGCTAAGCCCAGATTTGGAGGCATACACTGAGGCTTAATGGGCACCAATTGATTCCCACTACCCTCAATAAGAAAGATACTAGGAACCCAATAAACCAAAGTTGGCTACGATAAGGTCCCCACCCCGCTATACGCATTATATTTTTATCACCAAATTAAAGGACCATGAAACATTGTAGTCTCTCCTCAAAAGGTTCTCTTTAAGAAAAAGCTTCCACGACATGCACAACCCATAAAAGGATATTCGGATTCAATTCACCTCATGACCTAGCTCACAACAATATCCCATTCTTTCTTCTCAATCTATATTATCCCATTATTATTCAACACTTTCTATAGTCTTCTAAATCCCATAGAATATTTGAATATTAGTGATGGGATTGGAAAATTTTTACCGAGCTCAGCTACTCAATATCCTATTTATCTAATTAATGATATACATAATTTTTTGTTTAATTTATTTTATTAATTATGAATTTAATTTTTACGTAGTACAACAAAATATTTTACACAGATAAGATAATATATTAAAATTAAATTTTTTTAAAATTAATATTTTTAATATGGAATTTGTTTAAAAATGACAATAAAAATCTGTAAACATCGATATCTGTAAAAATATTTAAAGATGGAAATAGAGATGAGAATTAAAATTATCTTGTAAAGAAAAAATGGGGATAAAGATTTTTCTTTAAAGAATGAATAAAATTATATATTTAAGTCTTTTTGTTAATTAAATTTAATTAAGTTGATCTAATATAATAAAAATCAGTTATGACTAACATTATTTTAAATCTTATTGTTTAACTTGGTTAAACTTGGTTCATAAAAAAACTTAAATGTGCAGCATTATTTTTAAAGAATTTACAAATGTGATAGAAATCAAATTCTATATATTCATAATCCACAATCCCACAGGTTGGGGGTAAAAATGGACCGAGTCGAGTTAAGCTTTAGCTTTGACGAGTTATCCCATGTCGTAAATAGATGTCTCAAACCTAGGTGCGCCTGTTATTTTTCATATGCTTTTTTCCAAGTTCGAATCCGACCTGTTTAAAGTTCGACAAGTTTACGAGCCTATTTAAAAAAGGTGCCACTCAAATAAAGACGCCTAAAACGTCTTTTTTAAAGATTTTTTCAATAATTAAAATTTAACATATATAATTGATTAAATCATGTTATTTTTGTCAAAATTAAGTTAGACAAATTGATTTAACAAAAAAATGGTGAATCAAATCTTGAACTGCTCTAAATTAATATTATTTTTTTTAAAAAAATAACTATAATACTCTTATTATAGAAAATGATTAAAATACTCTTATATAGTCATTTTCAATAAAAAAATAATATTAATTTAGACTAATTTAAAATTTGACTCACTATTTTTCGGTCAAATTAATTTGTCTAGCCTAATTTTGACAAAAATAACACAATTTAATCAATTATATGTGTTAAATTTTAATTATTAAAATTTTTTTTATAAAAAGACATTTTCAACGTCTTTATCTGAGTGGCTCCCATTTAAAAATTTTGTTTCATGAATTATAACTCAAAACAATAAACTTAAAAATTCTAAATTGACATTAAATTCATTCCAAAATTTATAATTCATAATTTGTAAAGCATAATTTATTTATATATCAATCATTAGTCACATATCACAATTATACTTACGATCTATACATTTTTTTTAATAAAAAAACTACAATTTTAACTAATCTTGACCATTAATTCTTTTTAGTTTTGTTTTGTATTTAATATAAGTGAACAATTGAAAACCTAAACTAAGAATAATTTATTTTTATAAAAAAATATTTTAATAAGTTGGCCCAACGAGTTTTATAAACTTTTTCTTAAAACTTATGACTTAGCTTTTTTAATTATTTGGCTTTACAAGTTTAAACCGGACCTGTTTAATAAAACAAACCGAGCCTAAAACGAGACGAGCCACAAGCCTCCGTTGAGTAGTCCAGTCCACTTCCAACTAAGGGTGGCAAACGGACCGAAATTCACCGCGTAACTCGCCAAACGGGCTAAACTGAAAATTTGAAACTACCATAATTAAAAAATCTACCTAACCTACACCACTTAATCTGCGGACTTTGGTGGGTTTCGGCAGGCCGGGACAGGCCCATTATTTTTTTTTTGTAATTGAAGATGCTCTAAGTTATAATTTGGATTATGTTCTATGTTTAATTGATTAGAGATTTGAAAATGTTTAATTATATATTTTGGACAATGATTTATATCTTACAATGTTGGTTTTATTATTTTGTTTCAAAAAATTTGATTGATGATTATGTTTATTACATATTTAGAATTATAAAGATTCTAATGTTTGTGAATTTAGAAATTATAATTTTTTATATATTAAAAATTATAAATTTATTAAAATAATTATAAAATTATATATATTGTTTAATACTTAAGAATTTATTAATAAAAAATAAAAAAATTAATAAAAAAAATTGACAAGCTTAATCCTCCAACTCACCGTTAAATTATAAAAAAAATTAGAATTGTCTCACTAGACAGGATGAGATCAGGCGGGCTAACTCGAGACTCCTTCCTAAAAGTAATCATATATATTAAATCAAAACAAGAAAAAAAAATGATTGTGATGCCAATTTAAATAGTTGACACATTTTTCTAAGATAAAGATATGAAAAATTAGAAAAAACTCTTCAAATAGAAATTTTTTAGCATCCATAATCCTTTTTTTTTGTTTTAAAATTGTATTATATACTTTTTTGAATTTGGTTATTTGATGTTTATTATTTTTATTATATGACGATATAATTAAAAACTGTTACGGATCGCCGAGTTCAGCTCATTAGCCGTCAGGTCAGGGCACTGCTCCTGACCTAGGCCCAAGGCAACCCCCACAAAAGAGATTCCGACGGGTCGGGTCCTAGAACGCCCGACCCAGGACATACCCGACTTACTATCCCTACGGTTCAGGACACTGGTCGGGCTGGTGCCTTCGAATCATGACCCGAAACTCTGACCCGGGGTCCGGAACGACTTGTCCTTCCCACGTAGATTACGATAGCTCATGAAAGTTTCTTGAACAGTGGGCTAGGTTATTCTCAGGGCCCGCTCCGCACAATATAAAAGGGGAGAAGTTAGCTCTCCTCCGAGATATGTAACATTCTTACCTAATTCGGCTACCACATCGTACGGACGCTGATTTGATCGTCAGAATGTCCTTGTAGGTGGCCACCCCCCATGCTTCACACCGCCTCTGACGTCACTAGTACGCATCTCTATCTTTGCTCCATATTAGCTCAGGGTCTCGCCCGCTCCTCTTCTCATCACCACCCGACCCACCAAGTACCCAAAATCATTAGATAACGAACATAAACATTAAACTTATTTTATCTTAATTATTATAGTAAAATTAATGTATTTTTTTATCTAAATAATATAATCTCCGTATGACTATATTTTTCTACATGAATCGGGGATTTGTGAAGGAATATTTTTGTCACACAAAAAATGGGGATGGGGAATAAGAAGTCTCGCTCTCCTATATTGTCATCCCTAATTTTGTCGGATATAACTTATGTGAACAAAAAGAGAATTTAATTTCTATAAAAAAGAAAAGGAAATATAACTTTGTATCACACTTCTTTTTATAATAATAATAGAGTCTCGTATCCTATAAATGACAAACAAAAATTTTTCACGTCTGTTACACAAACAGTACAATTCAGTTAGGGAAGAAGAGAATCTAAAAGTTGAGCATCCATTAGAAACAAAAGAACTAAAGAAACAAATTGACTTCATTACATTACAGATCTAACAAAGTTAAAACTATTTAAATAAAGTAAACCAAACTAAATTCATTTTTATTGTGACTTGTATGTGATTCTAAACTTCACAATTGGTGGTTGATATTAAAAATCAAGAGAAAGTATTGACAGAATTCACTCAGACCTCTCTAGGGTCAACGAAAATTGAAAAATCAGGGGGAGATTTGGTCCAGTCACCAACTGATCCGTCACTGTAATCCTCCCCTAACCGTTTTATGCACCATAGATCCTCCTCACACGACAGCATCTTCCAGTGCGGCACTCCTAACCGCAGCGGTTCCAGCCTCGAAACCTCCGTCGCCACCGCCCCGCACCCTTTCTCTTTCGCCAGGTTGTGTGCAAACCCACACAAAGCCCGAACCATCTTAACCGCCTCAGGTCCCTCCCCTCCAACTCCATACAAGAAATGAAACCCGAACGGCCTGAAGAAATTCGGTATCGAAGGAAGCCCGAGCCATGGGAAAGCCCGATCAACGACACGTGTCATTTTCGCTAAAGCCCGCTTCACGCGCGACACGCCTCTCACCTCAAGTGAGAACACTTCTTTGCAGTTCCAAATGCTGAGGACGGCCCAGGAGTGAGGCGGGGAAGCAAGAAAATGTGCCGGGCCGGGCCACGTGTCAGGCCCGTAACCCCCTCTCGGAACCGCCAAAAAGGTTCCAAGTGAGAGCTTGTTGTTAAGAACAGAGTCAATGTCGCGCGGGAAGAGCTCCGTTGTGGAGAATCTGAGTCGGTATAGTGATTCGGCGTCGTTTTGGTCAAGCTTTATGATTTTGATTTTGGAAGAGGTTTTTACCCGGTGCTCGAAAACGGGATTGACGAGAATAGACGGAGTACGGAACTTTGAGTAACCGCATTTGTCGGTGAAGAGATTAATGGACGCAACGTTGTTGTTTTCCGTTGCCATGTATGAGTACTCTGCACCGTTGTCTCTAAACCATTTCTCCATCGCCCGTACAAGCTTGAGACCTATACCCATTCTCCTGAACCCGCGCCGCAGAGAATATAAACTCAGTCAGCACATTAACGGTTAAAATAAAAATTTATTTCAGGCGGTTACGGTCAGTTATAGTACCTGTAGAGTGGTGAAACGCGAAGGCCTAATATGTAGGCTAGTTTGGTGTAGACAGGGACTTGTTTGGCGGTGGAGTCAGCAGTGTTGTTTTTTCCGTGTCTATGGAGCTTCTTTCCGCATGTAACGGTTTTGATGCAACCTCTTGTCATGCCCACTATTTCATTGCCTATCTCAGCCACCTGGTGAAGACAAACTAAAAATGAGTATTTTTCTTAAAAGAATGGATATAGTTAGGTAGGTATATCATACATCGGTATGTTATGATTATTTCCATTATTTATTAATTTGTTTATTTAGGTGAGAAAGACTTTTTTTAAGAGAAGTGGTTTGGGTGGTAAGAGAACATATAAGGAAATTACAAAAGAAATGGAGAAATTATGAAGATATGGAGAATATGTGTTTAGTAGTAGTACTAGCATGAAGAAAGTAGGTGAGTGGCGGACCCTGCAAATAGGGTCACCGCGGAGGTCGGTGAAGAGGGAAATCTTGCCACTGGGTCCAACTTCGCATATCCTCTCAACAGCTCCTACTCCCTCTCTGTCTTTATTTGGCTCGAACTCTCTCACCACCACTTCCACCTCCTCACCCATATCACTATTTCTTCTCTTTTATGTATGTGAGGGTCACTATAATATATATTAGCTAGTTAGAGCACAAGAAGTATGTAACTTTGTGACGTTTTATATCTCTATTTATAGGAAGGAGAAGGCTATGTACATATCGAAAATGGAAATTGTAGCGCTATTTCAAGAAGGTTTAACGTGTTTTGTAAGCAGAGGTTTTGTATAAGTATATAACTAATAGAATCACTATCTCCAACAAAATATTTAGAGAGAAACAAATGAGGGAAGAAAGCAAGGTTTTGAGGTCTATGCGTTAATCATCTCGACTCATATGGTTGAGGGAAGGAGCGTGTTTAAATACCTGATCTTCTCAACTCTCTCTCTCATGAGAATCCATACCACTTCCTATACAGTATTTAATTCCTTTGATTTAATTCTAATAATTATTAGTAGTAAAAGTATTAGTATAGGAATATGTCCTTATGTATTCCCCTTTTTTGGTCCCTTTCTTTAATGTGGCTTTCTCTCACTCCCCCTTTTCTAGTTCCAGGTTAAAGTTCCTCTTCCTCCCACCAAATAATTAATGATGGGAAATGAAAAAGAAAATTATATATGCAAGAATTAAACTATGACGAAAAAGAAATGGATGAAAGAGGAAATGGCGGCTGTGGTTCCGGCTGCGGAGTACTATATATAACATCCGATGTTGTATGTTGTTGGTGCTGTTTTATTTTCCTCTTAATTTCAGTTTATAGAGAAGGAAAGGTGTTATTACTTATTAGTTGCCATAAGCCCATAAGTAACATGACTTATCTCAAACAGTTTGCTGAAATTTAACTTTTGATTTTCTCCCAAATAAATCTCTTTTTTTAGTCTTATCTTTATTTTAAAGATTCTCAAACATACCCAATATTGCCTCATAAATATCCTTTGTCTAAATTGGCTAAAGAAATTCATGACATGTGCATGTACATCCATATTGTTTGGACAAAATTAATATTTGAACAAAATATTTGAGACAAATATAATACTTAACCCTCACATAATGTCCTTTACATCCTCCAACTCACTACTACTAGGCTCATGTGGTATGGGATGCACATGCATATTTCATGCAGCGAAAGCAAAATCGATAACTCACAACTATTACACATCCTTCACTCTCCAAAACTGATTAAATTGTTGTGTTCTGTTCACACAAGTTGCTTAATACAACTATTAGAGATGGCAAAACTTCTTGAGGCATGAGATTTTTACGAAAATTGCGTTGAATGAGAATTCAGTTGTGAATTTTTTTTGCAGGGATGAAAATGAGAAGTAAAATTTCTTCAAGGCACGTGCGAAAACCCAAGCAGAAATTTCTGTTTTGCTAATCTCCAAAATTTATAAATTTATTTAATTGTCTTTAATAGATTATTTCACATATCTGTTTCACATATCTGTTTTTTAGTAATTTCACACGCTAAATATATATAGATCCCAAAATTGCTATCCTCATTTACTAAATATCCTAACGCCATTCATACTCCATCCAACTTCTCTGCAGTCACTCCCTCGTCACTCTCCCTTCTTACTACATCGTCACCCCTCACCGTGCCATCACTCTCACTGGTCGTTCTCTCTTTTCGCGCCATTCTTTCTCCTCTTCAAGGGTGGAGTTCGTTCTGCTTTCTGCAACTCTGTGCTCTACTTCGCCATAACGTTCCCACTGCGTTATTTCAAAAGAAGTCACTGATCTATCATTTAAACTTTTTGCATAAAGTCTTACTATTTTTGTATAGAATGGATACTTGTAATTTCTCACGACAAAAAACAGGGACGGAAAGCAAATCTGAGGGCGAAAACGGTAGGAGGCATCCCGCTCCTACCCTACTCAGTGCTATCCCTAACAACTACATGCAAATATTTTTTTTTCAAAAAGATAGAATTCATTTTAACAAGACGTAAATTACAAAATGAATCATATAGGTCAAGGAAAAAAAAAAAGAAGCCACCACTAGTATAAAGATGGCAAAAATAACTTTTTCTAAAATTGTTTATTTGGCCACAGTTAAAAAACATACTCTAAAAAATATAGATTAATAATAAGAGTATAAATTATGCATAAAATTAAAGATATAGGAGAAAAATAATTATATTAATAATTTTAACTGAATTTCTTAAATCTATAAAAAATAATTTTTTTAAAAAAATCTCAACTTCACAATAATTTTATTCAAAAAATAAAAAAATAAATATAAATAATTAGATTAAAAATAAAACAATTAGCAATAAAAAGTAGTACAAATGATGAGATATACTCATTGACTCATTGTTACTAGGCTCGCGAGGAGATACTTACAGCTTGGTCAACAATAAGCAGAATATCGTCTTTTTTGCTAAGACTACAGAAGATATGAATATGGGGTATTTAGTTATTCCCAATTGATTTTTATTATGATAAAAAAAGTGTTATTCAAATTGTACATAAAGTAATCTTTTATTAGTACACTAGTAATTATATTGTTGGTATAAAAAATGAGTTTTTTTTCAAGAAGCATCTCAACTGTCAATGATTTTGACTACTAAAGTAGAAATTGGTAAGCTAAAGTTGAAAAGAAATGGTACAAAAGGCGAAAGGTAGTTAGTGCTTTTCTCTTAGCATCAAGGCTTGCTACTCGACCTTCAAGTTAAGTGAAAGACATAGGTATAAGATTTGAGAAGCAAGCTGAAGAAAATGTGGGACTTGAAGACCAAAGAAGATGTGGGTGTCAAACATAGGAGGTCAAGATTCTTCATGGTCAAAGCAAGGTCATGGCTGAAAAAAAGAAAAAGTAAGATAGTGGACAACGGGCTCCATGACAAGACCATCTCCATGACATATAAATAGTAGAAACTCAGAAGAGATCTAGAACTTCAATCAAGAATACTAGATCATCACATAAACTCATAAAATTCTCAGTTTTTCGCGACGCAACGGAAGAAGATGGAGTGCAAGTGTATGTGAGTGTTAGAGTCAGCTTTTAACTTGTTTTCTTTTGTTTATTTGATTAATTGTCTTTCATTTCTTTATATTTTGTCGTTATTCTCTTTCCTTTACGATTCAATTTTATATTTCATTGATTTTAAACTTTTTTCTACTTATTTATTTATTTATTTATTTTACCTTGTTCAATATAAATTTGTCACTAGTAATTTCAACGTAAGTCACTTCAACACTATTACTAAGTAATTTCTGGGTCGAGTTCACTTTTTATCAGAGGAGTTGTATCTGCTCTCCAAATTGAGATCCTGATACAAGCTCAATTCAACACCCTGTTGAGATATACCAAAAATCGAGTGAAACAAATTGGCACGTCCGATAAGATCCTAGGTTAAGTAACATGTCAAAATTTGCATGCAATTATGTAGTGACAAATGGATAATGTCTGATAGAGCCTGAACTTCGACGGATACGTCGAATAAGGATATTGGGAATTCCACTAGAAACCCTGAAACCAAAGTAGTTTCTTCGATTAGTCTTTCGAGTCGACGGTCGACAGAAGAGATTCCAACTGCTGTACTTGTTACATGACCTCCATATAGGTTACCCCCAAATTATTCTCCACCTATAAAAAATCCCAATATGGGAAACATGGGAGGTGCTACTATAAGGAATAATAATTTGTATAATCCAACACCACCCCCAGGATATCCCTTCACGGGACATACCATTATAACCCTAGCATGGCATACTATCATGCTTATCAACACTTAATGAACAACTCTTCATATCTGGGATCTATTCCCATGCCACAACCTATTTTCACAATGTCGAAAGTTACTTTGACACAAGACATAGGGGCACCTAGAGTGTCGATATGAGAGACACATACCTCTATATTCCCAGAAATGTCGAGGCAGATTTTTGTCGGAATATCTTTGCATAATACAGTCAAATCCTTGGTTGTATTTATACAACAAATCGAGGATAGCCATCATGATCTAGTAATATGTTGACACAACAGATGGCTACAGTATTAAATCTCATGTTAAAAAATAACAATGCTAGAATAAAGCAAGTTGCTCGACGAGTCAATGATAGTGTAGGAGCAATTAATCGACCTTTGGTTCCATCTTTCGTGGGAGTTCATGTTAATAATCCTCCTCTCATGTTAAATAGAGGAGACGATCCGAATAGGGTTTTGAACGAAACCAGAGCAAACAATGTTGCTCATGCTTATGGTCAAAATATAACTCAAGTTGTCATGTGAATCTTGAATAAAGCAGGATTGAATATTAGAATAACAAATCAATCTTACTTTATATCCCCTTTCTCATATTATGTTTTACACGCTGAACTCCCAAAGGGAGTCAAAACTCTTAAATCTTTTTCAAAGTTTGCTGAAAAAAGTGGAGAATCGACTGTAGAGCACATTGCTCGATATTTGTCAAAATAGGCGACTTAGCTAATAATGAATATTTGAAAATGAGATATTTTTTCTCTTCACTAATAAAGAACGCTTTCACTTTATTTTCAAATTTATAACCTAATTCGATCCACAGTTGGGTTCAATTAAAAAGCTTTCATGATCAATTCTTTAGGGAAGAAATAAAAGTGACTTTGTCTGACTTATTTATAGTGAAGAGAGAGAAGACTGAGATAATCAATGACTATTTTATCTGGTTCAAGAATATGAGAAACAAATATTTATACCTATTCCTGAACCTGAGATAGTCAAGATGGCTGTCAATGGGCTTGGTTTCAATATTCGAAGAAAACTAGTAAATCAACAATTCCTCAATTTAGCTCAATTGGCTGATAAAGTACAGCAAATTAAAAAATTGAATAAAGAAAAAGAGGAGCTAAAGTTGAAAAAAAGAAAGCCCTTTTTCAACAAAAAGGTTAACTACATAGATTGCATGAGCGAGGAAGAGTCAAACAGTGAATCTACTTTTGCTGCAGAATTAAAAGACGGGCCTCCTTATGTGTGCGATCTCTTAATCCGGCAAAAAATAAGACTCCTTTGTCAGGAGGAAAGAATTATTTTTTGACCTAGTAAAATCTGAACAGACCTTTGATATGTTATTAAAAGATAAACAACTTGTGTTCCCTGAAGGAAAGAAATGCCATCTATTTTTGAAATTAGAAATAAAAAATTTGTAAATTTCATCAAGTTTTTGGACATTATACTAACAATTGTGTTCATTTCAGGGACTTGATACAAAAAGCTATTGACGAAGGTCGACTTAAGTTTGCAGATAAGCCTGAAATGAAGTTGGATTTTGATCCTTTCCAAGTCACATCGAATTTCGCTAAGATAGAAGAAGTGGCATTTATAATTAACATGGCTTTTGTTGAACCTATAAATAAAGATGAGCAATTCGAAGCAAAAAGTCTATTTATCCAAAAGCAGAAAAATATCTGTTAGATTTTTTGTTAAGACAAAGGGAGAAGGAAAGAAATATAGTTATATGCCCTCGATGTAGTGCCTTGTTCAATACTTCAGCGGCTAAGGCTTTCAACCCATATAAAAAGTGTTAAGAGCGTGTTCATCAGGAAGAATTAAGACAAGCTTGACTGAAGCAAGACATTAATGTTCAAAAGTTTGTAGCTGCTCCCATCAAACAAAAGATGTGTATGGTGGTGACAGATGACCAGAAACCTCAAAGGACATTGAGTCGAACTAGAGTTCCTTCAGCCAATGCCTCGAACAACAAATAGGTATAAAATAATGTCCAAAATTACTCCAGGAACTACAATTTTAATGTTTCTAGGGAAGGTTTTGAAAATTGGGCTGGGACCCAAAAAAGAGGAGGTTCCAGACAAGGAGCAACTAGAAGGGGCAATGGTCAAGGAAGGCCTCGACACAATTTTACAGAAAGGGCTCCCTTCATTTTAAGACCTGTGGCCCAAACGCAAAATGCTGATGCTGATATACAGGGTCTATATCACGAATTGCACAAAGAAAGTAAGTTATCTCATAAGCAAGAATAGAAAGGAGACAAGGTGTCGGATGAGTCAAAGGAGATGTCAGCTATCAACTCGATCCCCAAAGGAAAAGAAGAAGAGATGCTGACAAAAAACTTCGACTTTGGTTTTGAGGATGATCTAGATGTGATGTTTGGAGAAACTAGTTTTGGGTATGTTGCCACAGTTTCTATTCTCCCTTTTGACTTTCAAGGCAATCCTGAAGGGCTTTGGAATTATCTAGAAGGAGATTATAATGATATAATTCTAGGTGACGAATGTCGATTTGTCGAAGATGGCATGATTAAGGAGAGGTTATTTGAAAGGCCTGATGAGATCACCAAAGGTCCTCTTCGACCATTGCATATTAAGGAAAAAGTTAAAGTGTTGGTGATTAAACGCATCTTGGTCGATAGAGGAGCAGCAATTAATTTGTTACCTGAAAGTATAAGATAGTTGAAGATTTGATTAAGACAAATCTGGCTATTATTGGATTTAATGGTAGGTCCACAACCGCAGTGGGAATGATCCTACTCAGGATTAAAGTCGAAAGTATTGAACGACCGACAGTGTTTATAGTGGTACCTACCAAGGAAACTTTCAATGTGCTTTTAGAAAGAGATTTAATCCATGGTGTATGAGCAATTCCCTTGAATCTGCATCAGAAATTGGTGCTATGGGACGAAGATGAAAGGTTTGAAGAAATTGAAGATGATGATAGCCCTGAAATTGAAGCTGACGATAGCCCTTGCTATGTCGAGGAAATGAATGTCAACTTCAAAGAATATCATACTAGTGTCCAACCATTGGATACTAATATGAGCACTTTTGACCACACTCTTATCAAAGGTTATTATGTAGGGGCCCATGGTATGAAATTAGTCCTTATGGCCAAGGAGAACTTGGCCATCATGTCCACTTGAATGGATATATCGAGTGGTGTGTGGAATTGAACTCCATACAATTGAACCGGCAAGTGCACCGGGTCGTCCAAGTAATACCTCAGGTGAGTGAGGGTCGAATCCTACGGAGATTGTTGGATTGAGCAAGCAATGGCTATCTTGTAAATCTTAGTCAGACAATTAGAAAATATGGCTGTTTATTTAAAAGCATAAACGAAATAGTAAAGAACGAAATACCAAATTGATATGAAAACAGTGATAAAGATTAAGTTAAGGCTTCGAAGATGCTAATTCCTTCTGGATTAACTTTTCTTACTGTCTACTTCAATAACGAATGATTCATTCAATGGCAGCTGTAAGTGACTAACTCATGTCCTCTCATCAAGTTAATCTCTTCTAAACCATAGCAGTCCACCATATCCGAGGAACTCATGTCCTCTCATCAAGTTAACTCATGGCTTCTTACTGTAGCTGAAGATGAAGCTCTAAGCAATTCACTCCCATTCGCAATCCTACTCAAAATGCCACAGACAAGGTCGGATCTTCCAGATCAGAGAATGCTGCTTATCTGCCTCTAGCTTTAGCGCCACAGAGACCTCAGTAACCCATGGTCAATGGGATTTCATGTCACGTATCCAAAGTTGCCCATGTACTCTCTTGGAATCCGCAATGCATTCTCTAGCTTTAGTTCAATGCTATCCAGGTCAGGATGTAACACCCCAATTACCCTAAACTTTACCTCTAGCCATAAAGCAAAGGTTAATCAGAGGTTACGATAGTTCTAAGGCTTATATTTATATATAGAAGAGAATAGTATATTCTAGAAGCTTGATGAAGGATTAAGTTCAAAGACAGAATTAGAAAAGCGTGAAACGTTCACACGAAGCTAACGCATAAGATACAAGGTATAAGTATGAGAGAATAAAACATATATAAATATAAGAATATAATACTCATAGAGAACTAGCCGCAGCTTGCGGAGTTTAAGCCGACTAGTTATATACAGACATACAGAATTTTGGAGTTAAAACAGCTTATACAACCTATCTCTCAAATAAGCCCCTAAGGCCATAAAGATAAATATACAAAAGGTGAGAGAATACTATGACGAAAGTAAAACAGAAATAAACAAGGAACGAACCATACTCCGCTCTGTCACCATATCCGCAATCTCACCGGAGTAGATTACGACCTGCATATGAAAAACAACAACAAAGTATGGAATGAGAACCGAAGGTTCTCAGTATGGTAACAATGCCCAATGATGTAAGATTTAAGGCCCCAGAACGCCGAAGGCAATCCTAGAATTTCACACCACATACAGATATTCAAGCTTAGAACAAAATAAATAAATATATAAGGAACTTAAACCATAAACCGGGTTATCTAAACTTAGGAAAATTCTAACTAATACTAATCACACCGCTGTATCCCACAGCCTTTGCCAATCCTAACCTCCATGTGATCCCATCGCCACCGTCTACCTAACCTCCTCAGCACCAGACAAACACAATTACTGCAAACAAGCAATACACATGTAATAATCATATATAGCAAGTAATTCAAGAAGCAAGTAGGTATATTATACAATTAGGCAAACCCAAGTAGTCAAAGCAAGCAAGCACATAAGAGATGCATATGATGAATGTCTATCCTATTGGCTCATGATATCACTTGTCGGTCTATGAATGCCAACCCGACACATCCTTTCGGATGTCGCCTTTTTGCCACGTCCGAGGATATAACGCCTGGCACGCTTTTGATCCTAGGATATAGTGTCTGGCACACTATCGTTCTGAGGATATAGTGCCTGGAACGCTTGCATGCTCCATCCGAGGATATAGTGCATGGCACACTCTTGCGGCAGAGAAGGAAAAACAACACCAACATATAACTCATCACAAATCATTCCAAGGATATAGTTCCTGGCGCACTCTCAATATTTATCAAGATCATCATTTCATTTTAGGAGTTCTCAACTCATCACAACCATCATCAATTCATGATTTCCATTCCAAATCATTAGTCCATCAGTTTCTCAATTCGTTGTCCGTAATCATCAAGTTCACTACTCTTCCTCCTCTCTCAACCAAACTCATCCTCAAACACCAGAAACCTAAACCTCCGTTTTCTAACTTTTTATCAAATTACCAAGTTAAAATCACCTAGGACCTTCTCTAAGTTTTGATATCCAAAAACGAGCCAAAAATCTTAAATAGGTGTCACAGAAGTTTACAAGCCTAATTATCCGTCTCTAGACTCAAAACGGAAGTATCCTATAGATTCGAACCCAGTTGAAATAGTTTAGTTGAATAAAATAAAAAGGAAAATCATTTCTCTTGCAAAAACTGATTTTAAGTTTGAAATCTCTGCGCCAAGACAACAAGCTACCCTGTTCTTAGAAAATCCACCAAAAATCATATTTTCATTTGATGTATCTGAAATTTTCCAGAAATAAACTAGACTCATAGAGCTTTAAATCAGTCAAAGTCTCATAAAAAAATCATTTTTCTGGAGAGAGTTATACTGATTACAAGTTTACTTTCAAAAACTAGTTTTGCTGTCAAAATAGCTAAGAGCTCTATTTTTAAAAGGAGCACAACTCCTTCTACAAAATTTATAATAGTCTAAAAGTTTGACACAAACAAGAAAATATTCCAAGTCTCAATGTCTTTTTGATTCCACTCAAAATTATGGTCAGGATTGGGAGGTATAGGCTTGGAAAGTTGCTGGTTTGATTATGTAGCAGTAAAAAATCAGTTTTAAAGTAACAAACTTTAAAACTTTATATCTCCTAATCCAACCGTTAAACTTTAACCAAATTTTTCTGGAATTTTTTACACATCACAAAGATTCGAGAAAAATTAATCCAATTCAATTTTGATGGTTAGATCGTTCCCAAAAAGCATCCGAAGCTGCTGTCAGAAAATAGATTATGCAGAATTTTGCCAAAACTCAACTTTTACCAAAACTTACAAAACCTCAATTTTACCAGAAGTTCTAATTCAAACCAAATCAATCACAACCCAACAATACCAAACAACATAAAAGCTCATACCCTTCCTTTTTCCAACTCAACCATCCATAATATCCCAATTACATTACTCAATACCATCAAATTTCTTAATCATCAACATGCAAAACCATCATAAATAATCTTTAACCAACAACAAACATCAACAACCACTTCAAATCCTTATCACTTAACCTCAACATTATCAATCATTATCCACATTCATATTACCACACTCAACATACGCATCAACAATAATTTCTCATACATAATCACTTCAATTACCACCCATCATCATCATAATTATCATCTACCATCAATCATAGCTTAACATCAATAATGCATCCTCTCGCAATATTAACTCAAATCAACATCATTCAATATTATCACCAACCATAAGACTCAAAACCCACATTCATCATCATAATATATCATTACATATCATAATCATCAATATCTTTTATTCCAACCCACCACACACATTTACATTAACTTATTACCTTAAATTCTCATAATCATCATTATTTATCAATGTAACAAATCACCATAAATACTCATCAATACCAATAATTTCCAACAATCATCATCAACCATAATAATCCAACACAACCAATAATTTACTTTAATTCACTTATAATTATTCATATATCAACCACATTCAATCTTATCATAGGGTCAACTAGCCTAAGTGTCCATGAATATTGCATATTACATAAAAAAAATTGAAACCATACTAGCCAATTCTCAAACACACCAAAACACCAAAACCAAGTCACCAAGCTTGATCCAAGGCCTCAACCAACTCTAACAAACACCACAACTCAATCTAACATCACATATATATACCAAATCAAAGCCTAATATACATAAAATAACTAAACACAAGGGTTTAGTGGAACCTTACCTTATCCAATGAGATTATAGGTAAAATTCAATAATTACCCGCTACTAGAGATCACCTAAACAAACAAAACCACAAAACTTGCTCAAAACCCCAACCCAAAAATGTGCAGAAACTTAGGGTAGAAAATTGGGATTTGAGCTTCGAGTTCTTACCAGTAAAACTTAGATAGAAAGAAATATCTCGTTGAGAGCTTAGCGTGGTCGCAAACGGCTCGTCAATCGGAGCTCCGGATCAAAAGTTATGGCTCCCAGAAGGTGGAGGTGAATAGTACGCTCTCTTCTTCCTCTTCTCTCCTCAAAACCGCGCCCCTCTTTTATTTTGGAGAAGAAATGAACTCAGCTCATTTAATGAGCTTATATATGTTGGATCTTGGGTCCGGTCCAACCGTTAGTATTTTTGGCCCGTTTTGCCCACTTTGAGCCAAAACCTTTAAGATTATTGTCCGGTTTTCAATTCTAAATTATTTTTATCCCTTTCAAAACAATAAATCAATTTTCAAAATATTGTTTTCCACAATACGCGGTACTGGACAGACTAGAGCCGGTACTGCCAGCTTAGGCGGCAGTACGCATTTTTACAAAACTTTTTGAAACAGATATATTTTCCAACTCAGAAAAATTCATTGAAATCAAATTTCACCTTTTTATTTTCAAATTAAAACTTCTAAATTTTGAATCTATCTCGGACACTTAAAATTATTTTATTAAAATGGCTTTATGTGAAAATGCGGGTTCTTACACAGGACTCGCACGGAACCCATGTAGAACAAGGATGAATGTCACAGTTCACCCCCAATTCATTGAGATTGAAGAACGAGAACGCATAAGAGAATCGAATCAGATATATTAAAATAGAAACAGTAATATTATTAATCCATGAGAATTAGCAGAGCTCCGAACCCTAACTTAGGAGGTTTAGTTGCTCATAGCTTATAGAAAATAGCAGTGAAGCATTCGAATAAGCTAAAGATCTCTAACAAGGGTGATCTTTGTTCTATTTATACTATTGTAATAATGAAAAGAATTCTATTTATACTATTCTATCTTATATGAAAGTTTCCAAGGCTATCAAGGCATCGGTCAAAATTTTCTTGTTCAGAAAATTGTGGGCAGCTAAAAATCAAGCTTTTAAGTTTGCATTATTGTTGATTTCTTCCAAATGATGGTTGAGGCATTCAAAAACAATGCTAGCCTTTTCAACCACTGAAGGGTCGAAGCCTGGTGGAAGTTGTGGCTTAGGAGAGGTGACTTCTTCTTCATGACTTGGAATAAGTTTGTTGTGTCTTGAACTGGAGGATTCCAGGTTCTTGACTAGAAGAAGATAAAACTCTTGTCCCTTTGGAAGAGTATACCTATCGAGCTTTCAAAGGGATGTTGGCAAGGTCTAAGTCAAATTCATCAGAGTTTAGATCTTCAGCTCAAGAGTATGAACATTGATAGGAGACTCATCATATTCGATCTCAGCTAGCTTTTGGGTAGAAAAAATGGTTGAAGTAGCTACAGCTGATGTCAAAATAGGACCAAACTCCTGCTGGGTCTCAGCATTGGTTGGTAGAGGCATATAACTTTCCTGGAAAATATATATGTTACATATAGCAAAAATGTGACTATAATAGAAGAAATAAAAAGGCAAGTACAATTACCATGGGAGAGTCAGTAGAAGCCTGGAAAGTTGCAGTTGACAGTGTAGGCTGAAATGGACTTAAGAAAGGCAGAGAGACAGTAACCTTTAGAGGTTGGGTAACTTCAGCTTTGACACCTGATGGGTCGATACCTGGCTCGGAGTAGCTTTGCGTTTCAGCTTGAGACTTTGAGCTACGCTTGGCAGGTTTTGACTAAAAGAAGAAATAGATCATTAAAATATGCACAATTGAAGTTAACAATTAAAGGTGAAGAGTGCAAAAAGTACCTTGATATGAGGAGCTGGATCATATTTTTGTACTTTATTGGGTTTATCCCCCATGAGGATGTCGACAGCTTCCCATTTTTTCAAAGGCAAAGTAGCCTCACTCGATCCTCCTCTACCTCGACCCCTTTTGGACTTTGTTTTTTTGGGGGCGGCTTTCTCATCCGATTTCTAATTTTCCTAGACTGGTTTCAAGTCGGGAGCAAAACCCGCTAAGGTCATTGGTCGCGCAACTGGAACATAAAGAAATTATAAGGGAAGTAAGGACCTAAAAAGATTAAACAATAAAATTAAACATTTAGGGGCAATGAGCATCATAATAGTTTGACCACCATTTGTAAAAATTAGGGGTTAAAAGGAAGCAAAGTTTGAGGTCATATCTCTGATATTGGTAGTTACTCTTTGATGGTTCAAGTCTAAAATCTAGTCGAATTCTTTCAAATCTGACATTTCGTAGTGAACCATTTGGGTCCCAATTTCAAGAGAGAGTGGAGAAAGTAATGCTTGTTCTAGACCAAATTGCCTTGACATATATTTTGGGGAATAAGTGACAAGTTTGTTTTTCAAAGCCATGGTCGACTTATGACGAAGTCCAATAGGAAAGACTTGAGGAGTTAAAGTATTCGACCATAGCTCATCAAAGGCTTCTTGGTTTTTTGTTTTGAGGCTAGTGAGAGAATGGAGGTAACCCATGGTGCTCTTTCGATATGATAGTAGGTTAGGATGATATGAAGAATCATTGTTATCTTTTATGTGGAGGAGTTGTTTGATAAAATGACAAATTGCATTAATAGAAGGCATACCTTTTGGTTTCGACCATGAAAAAGTAGTCAGTCAAATGTCTTCAAAAGATGTTTTGGGAAACTCAGAAAGGGCAGTGAGTTGAGGTTCGAATATCAATTTGAGCCATAGATTGACAATCCAAAGAGGTTCGAATGGCTTGATTGATGATTCTCCTCATCGAATCTTACTAACCACTAAAGTTAGTGTCTCATATAATTGACCTAGAATAAGAGAGGAAAATTTGATGTATTTTTTTATGGTGAAGCATGATGGCTAAGGGAAGGTAGTTACTTTTTGAATTTGGATTGATTTTGTGTAAAAGATAAAGGCATTAAGCCACAAGAGGAGGAAGGCTACATGTCCACTATCAGTAATAGGGTCGCCTTTAGAATCCATGTTTTTTTGGATGAAGCCCGACATAGAAGTCGAGTCAAAATTAATATCAAAGACATCGTTCGGACATGGGGTTGTCCAGCAAACGTCTTTTCCATCAGAAGATAAGCTGGTTAGAGCTGGTATTTCCATTAGGGTCGGACCCATCATCCCATAAAAAAAATAAAAATTATTTGTGGCTGGACACCAAAAATATAAACTAGCTCCAAGCAAATGAGCAGTATAGGAGAGGTCATGAGTAAAAAGTTGAAGGGCGGATATGATAGCCAGAGATTTCCATAGGGATGTAAGTTGGAGAAAGCCTCGGCAGCCATGTCGAAAATGATGAACTCGACTAGCAAAATATGTGGCTGATAAACCCCTTATTTTATGATAAATTTTCGATAGAAAACATGGAGTTTATCAACTTATCTTGCATTTATTCACCAAGAATGCATGCTATGATGATTTTTTCCTAAATTCTGCTTAAGAGTTAAAAATATGCTTTTTGGTCCAACAAACTGTTAATTTTAATTCACTTTCATTGCATTCGATGTCGTGATGTATTTGTTGAGTGATCTCAAGTTTAACAGGGCAAGAATGGCTTGGAAGATGGAGCAAAGCATGCAAAAATAAAGAAATCATGAAAAAAATGAAGAATTGAAGATCTGGCAGCCATGCATACGCATCTTTCTCATTCGTGCGTACGCATGCCTCATTACATGCAGCACATGCCTCATTAATGGAAGCACGTGACCACAATTTTGGGGGCAATTTTGGACCCAATTCAGCTTCATTTTGAAGTATTGGAGGTCTAGATTGAAAGGGGGATACACACACTCAAGGGGATTATTCATTCATTCTAGTTTTTCATAGTTATTATTCATAGTTTCTAGTGAGAGAAACTCTAGGTCTTTTCTACGTTTTTCTCAGGTTCTTGTCAATTTTGCACTCAATTTTGAATTCCAAACTTTTTTAGTTATAGTTTTGCTTTAATTTTGTTATTCTCTTTAATTTTCCTTAGAATTTCCCTTGAGTCATCTTTGAATTACTTTGTTATTTTCTTAGTTCATGAACCTTGTTAATTTTGAACTTTTATTGATGCATTGATGTTCTTATGTTTTATATGTGTTAATTCAGTTGCTATTGTTGATAGTTGGTAGTAATTGGATTTAATATTGATCAATTTTCACAATTTCATAATTTTTTCTCTTATTGCTCACAAGTGTTTGATAAAATATTTACTTTAACCAATGAGTAGATTTATGAATTCTTGCCTTGGGGTTGAGTAATTAGGGATCCTTGAGTTATCAATGTCCAATATCGATTGTTAATTTAGGGTTGTTAGTTGAATTGGTTTCCACTAACGTTAATATTTTATCAAACTTGATTGATAAGTTGATTAGGATTTGTTGATTAGAGTTTATGGTTTAGGGTTTATTGACTCTATTCTCTTAGTCCTTTTAATTTAATTCCATTGCTTCTTAGTGTAGTTACTTCTTAATTGTTGCCATCTCAATTGCATGCTTACTAGATAGTTTTTTATTTGCTTATTGCCCTTTTCTTATTACAATTTTATTGTTGGTTGCTCTTTAGTTTCTAGTTACCTTACCTTTCCGCATTTATATTCAAACCCCCCAAATTCTATAACCAATGATGTGCATTTAATTGCAAGTCCAAGGGAGAAACCCGGGATTCAACTCCCAATTATTTGATTTAAATTGTGACAATTTTATAAACTTTGATTGTAAGTTGG
The DNA here is from genome assembly GCF_000817695.3 of Arachis duranensis. Classification (NCBI taxonomy): domain Eukaryota; kingdom Viridiplantae; phylum Streptophyta; class Magnoliopsida; order Fabales; family Fabaceae; genus Arachis; species Arachis duranensis. The sequence goes on along the minus strand of NC_029772.3, from coordinate 18,965,559 downwards.
TTGTCATTTTAGACTATATTTGCGACATACTTGATTTTTAAACTTGTGAAAATTCTGAACCGGTGATTACCCGCCTCAGTGGCTTTACATTTTTACAGAAAATTAGAGGAAGATGTTCAGGGAGAGTTGGAAAGAATAATGAAATCGACTCGAATTGCTCCAAGGTAGAGATTAGGGCTAAGAATGAAATATGACATTGAAAACTTGAAAGGGGAGTAGTACTTGGCTACGCTATAAAACGGTGATCTCTACGTCTGGATTGGGAGCTCTTAAAGTTCCATCATCATTATAAAATTGTGACATATTGGTCACCAGAGGTGGAGGACCTACAATGTGTACGTCATCATCACCCTCCTGGGATGAAGAAGCGATAGTAGCGGAGGTTCCACTTGGAGCAACAGTAGCATCTCTGGAGGCAGAGACTGTAATACCTGGTCTAACCAAAATTAATTAAATAATAAGTTAAATAGGAGCAAATATGGTTGGAAGATTTGGCAATTGGAATTTGATGATTTAAATATGATATTTGGATTCAGTGAATTTTTCCGAGTCGGAAAACATAGTTTTCTGCGTAAAAGCGCGCAGTGGAATTTTGACTAGCAGTACCGGCTGAGACCTGTCTGGTACTGCAGTTGAGAAAATTGATTATGAGTAAATAAGATTAAGAAATGAGAAATTATAATTAGGGGAGGTAGAAATATTTGAAGTGCGATTTAGAGCGCTAATCTTAAAGGTTTTGGTCCATAATTGGGCCAACGGACAAAAATAAGTGAACCGGGCCTAAGTGGGTCCAAGACCCAACATATATAAACATTAGTTATGAACATTTTAGCTCATTTTACCCTAGAAGGAAGGGTTGGGGCGCTGAATCGAGAAGAGAGAAGAGAAGAGAGAAAACCTAACTCTCTTTGATTTTCAAACAACCATAACTTGAGCTACGGAGCTCCGATTGACAAGCCGTTTGCGGTCACGCGTCGCTCTTCTCATCCTCTACAATTCTATCTAAGTTTTGTGGTGAGTATTCTATTCATCTCTGCCCAGTTTTCGAAATTTCCCGCTGTTACACGTTTTTGAGTAGTTAGTGTTGAAATCTTGTGATTTTGGGTATTTAGGGATACTCCAACATGGATTCTAAGTGGGTTCTATTCCTACCTCATATGGGCTGAGGTAAGAAGTGCTCAAACCCTTGTAATTTGTCATTTTTATGAGCCTTAGGTTGATGTATGTATGTGAAATTGGTTATGTTAGTGTATTTGGTCATTTTGATGCACAATTAGGAGGTTGGTGTTGCTTATGGAGCTTTGATGAGGCTTGGAGCTAAGGGTTGGTGGAGACTTTCATAGAAGAGGCTCAATTGGTTTGGCTACAAGAGGTACGGTTTAAGTTTCATTTAAGTACTGTGTGGTATGATGAGAATTCCTAGGCTAGATGCCCCTAGAAATAAGTTTGGATTATATAAATGGTTGGTGCTAATATGCATAGTTGGTATGTAATGTGAATTAATGATTGGGTTGAAAATTGTGTGGCCTTGTATGCTTGGTGTATTGAGAATTTGATGTATTGGGTAATGAGTATTGATTTGTGGTTTATGCATTTAAATTGTGAACTTGGGCCGGAGGCCGTGAATCTTGGGCCGGAGTCCGGAAAGAGGTAAAGAAGGTAAGTTGATGTGTGCATTGTATGATGACACAGGTGATTGGATGAATTTCAGATAATGAATATATGAATGATTGGATTGGTTATTGAATAATAAGGTTTGAGGAGTTGAAGTGTGGAATTTGATAATTTTGGGTGAAGTTGTATAGATGAGGTATGTTTGGGTTTGGTTGAGGTATGTTATGTGGTCATATATGTGATCATGATTATTGATGCCTTGATGGTATGATGATGCATGAGAGATATGTATGTTGTGATATATGCTTGAGAAATGATTAATGTTGATTTGTGGGTGAAACCATGTGATAGTGAGTATGAATTGATTATGTATAATGATGATTGATTGGAAATAGTATTGTCGGAAATTGGGATGAGGAAGGATGTATGACATGTTAATGTGTTTGTAATTTAGCCATTTGTTTGAAATGGGTAAAAATAGTTATATGGCGGTTTTGTAAATTGTGGTAATGTATTAGTGTATGAGTTGAGGAGGCTTAATATCGATTTTGATATACTTTGATTGATTTCAAAGAAAAGGGATGAAATTGGCATGTTTTGGTTGATTTTCAAAGGAGTTGGAAATGGCTTATTTTGAAAATGGCACTTTGCGGTTTTGAGTAAAAATATGGTTTTTGGGCATACTTTGACGGGACATAACTTGGACTGCAGATTTTTGTTTTGTGCCAAACTTGTTTAAAAGTGAAATTGGATCCAGGATGTCCATGCCGTTCGAAGAACGGACGAAAAACGATTTAAAATGAGAAAGTTATGTCCGTCGGAAGATTGGGAGTTGAATTTGTGAATTCTGCAGCTTTTAATTTAGAAAATTTTTAGCAGAATGACCCTCCACGTGTAGGCGCACTTGGCGCGTACGCGTCGTTCTTCAAGAAGGCACAATCCACGCGTGCGCGTGGTGTGCGCATGCGCGTCGATGCGCTGCACCCAATGCCCAGCCATTTTTCTGATAGTTGTGCCAGAGTTGTGCCAGTTTTGTGCCTGGGGTACAAATGCACCCACGCGTACGCGTGGCTGACGCGTACATGTCGTCTGGCTGTGTTTCAATCCGCGCGTCCACGTGTATGATGCATACGCATCGATGAGCTTTGTGGCCATCCACGCGTGCGCGTGAAGTACGCGTGCGCGTGGTCCTGTTTTCATACCAAAGTTGATTTTTGAGTTTTAAAAGCCAAATCTCATACTTCTAAGCCTTTGATCTCACCTCTTATGTATTAAATCTTTATGATATGCCTAGCAATGAGGAAGGAGCTAGGAGATGTGATAACTTGCGAATGAAGCAAGGGGAAAAGCTGTGATCAATGATGATCAAAGATGATTATATGAGATATGGAAGATAACGGTGGAAGTACCGTGTATGCCATGAGTCGAAGGGCTATATTTATTGATAAATGGCTGGTTCTTGATTGAACCATGAGCCGGATGGCTGAGTTATTATCGGATTACGGCAAAGCCATTATTGATTATGGCTGAGTATAAATGCATATATGATTAATGAATGAATGTGTTAAATGGATAATAATGGAAAATGTTGAAATGTGATGTGTAAACCTGGGTAGTAGGCAGTGGCGTTGTCCACTTGCTCCGGGTATGAGAATGTTTATGATAAATGAATTTAATTATGGAGTTTTGAATGAACGTATTTGTGATACCTGGGTAGTAGTAAGGGGTGGTGGTTCGTCCCGCTTACTCCAGGTTAATGTTTGAGATTTGATAACAATGAGGATTGCTTTTAAACTGAACGAATGTATATTCTGAGATCCTGGGCAGTAGCAAGGGTTGTGGTTTGTCCCACTTGCTCTAGGTCAGAGATTGTGATGCCTGGGTAGTAGCGACAGTAGTGGTGAATCCACTCGCTCCAAGTTGAGCTTTTGAACACCCGCCTGGGTAGTAGCCGCAGTAATGGTTATTTCACTGGCTCTGGGTTGAGTGGGTAGTAGCAAGGAGGTTATAGCTCAAGCCTACTTGCTCCGCAAGGGGTGTTTCTGTCCAATGGTTAGCTACCAGGACATGTCGGGTTGGCTATATAACCGACAGATGATATCATCAGCCATAGGGCAGGCATACATCATTTGCATATGTTTGAATTGTTTGGGTTTGCCTATTTGTTTTGGATTTCTACATCATATATGCTATGTTAACTGATTATGTGCTACTTGTTCTACTTGTACCTTATTTATGTATTACTTGCCTGTATTTCTTGTGTTTGTACAACTGAAGGGCCCCTCATGCTGGTGTCGGTGGATGTTGAGGACTGTTCTTGATGAGATAATTTGAGCTCCCTGGGTAGACACAGTGATGTGGTTTCACTAGCTCCAGGCGAGGGTATGATGTATTGATACAGAATTGCTGAGTTAGAATAACTGGTGATGGTTTTGTTTATGATTCTGAGTCTGATTCGTGGAAGAGTCAATGAGTTCGGAAACATGTGAAACATGAATTAGTTTTAGCACTCCTTTATGACAGTTGCCTATTCATGGATTAGCGAGAACCTAGGATGGATAATTGTTGAAGAAGTTTAGGATGCTTAGTGAGTTTTTATTATAGTGCATTGTATTTATTTGGCACTTTTACCGTACTGGGAACCCATGGGCCCGGGGTTCTCATTCCGTATATATCTCTTATTTTTCAGATACAGGTCCAGGTGCTCAGAAGTGAGCTGTCGTTCGCCTGGGAGACGGCGAAGATCTTTATTTTCTCTACTTCGTGTTTTGCTTAGAATATATCCACCTTTGTTTTGAAAAGATTATATTATGTATTGAACTCTTTTGAACTTGCCTATAGAGGCTCTCATGTTTCCTTTGGGAGAGATTAGGATATACTGTTGTCAACTACTTTCATACTGTACCCTAGCCGGCCTAAACTTTGCGGGTCGCGACTAGTGGTTATTTACTTATGTTATATATATCTATATGTTAACTATCTCTTAATCTCCTTTATGCCTTGTCCGTATATCACTTTCGGCTTCACGTTTTATCTTTTTGTTGTCGAAACGTGAGTGATACGTCTTCGCGATTTTATTTCTACTCTTTTCAGGCTTCTCGATTAATACTCCTTTCGAATTTACCTATATTTATATATTAAAATTCACCTGAGAGTCGTACCACCATAATATCATTGACTTATGACTCAAGTATAAGGATTTAAATTTTAGGGTATTACAGAGACAGAGGCAGATGCCATGTTGTTCCTGTAGTAGAGTTAGTAACGGAAATGTTGGTGGTAGTAGTTGCAGCTATAGTGGTGGATGAATATGAAGCAGCTATAACGGCTGGAGTACTACTGGAGTGAAGACCAGATTGAGTAGCCATGGAAATAAAATTTTCAAATGGAGAAGGATTTGCAAGAAAATGAGAAAAGTTTCGTGGAAGATGAAGAATTTTCAAGAAGTGTTCACTGAAAAATAAGAGTGATGAACAATGATGAAGACTTAGGAATATAAAAGGGTTTGAATCAATAAAAGACAATTAAATCTGATTAGAAACATTATAACATTTCCAGAAATGTGCGAACCGTTTCATCTTCTTGTAACCATCTTTCAAAATTCAAAAGTTTTAAAAAAGGCAAATAAGGAGCACGTGATTCATTAAAACCTATCGTTTCATACTTTGAAATAATAAAGTTTTGATTGGCAATTTAGGAAGGACCCTTTGAAATCAAAGAAGTTTTCGATGCTTATGTTATAAGAGATACAAATAATAGTCGAACCATACATATAAATGGTAAGTATCTGAAAAATACCATCGTCACTAGTGGAAAATGCCAAACAAAATAAGTGCAAAAGAGAGCTAAAGTAAGCTCCTAAACATAAGTTTCAGATCCTGTTGACCTTGGTCCAAGCTTGAGGACTCTTGTGCTGCTTCTTGGTCATTAGTGATTGATGTGTGAGCATCTTAAGCACTTTTCGTTAGCATTTCTTATAGAAAAGTTGTGACTTTTGCTTAATAATTATATGATTTTCAAGACTATTCTATTAGTACTTTGATTTCTTTGGTTTCATGATTCTTTAGGTAAATGTTAGGAAAAGAGAATCAAAAGAATAAGGAGGAACCAAGAATTGAAGACAAATGCAAAGAGAATTCATGGATGCTGTCAACCCTAACGTCATCACACTCCAACAATCATAACTTGAGCTATAGAGGTTCGAATTATGTGGTTTTAGCGGCATTAGAAAGTCAACTTCTAACGCTTTCCAACGGTATATAATAGTCCATACTTTCTCTCTGGCATCATGGTGCTAAACGCCATGACTCGGCATTTAGCGCCGAGGGTCTTGTAATTTGTGCAATGATTCTGTGAAGGTGGCACTAAACGCCACTACTCGGCGTTTAGTGCCCGGCACGTGTAATCAAGTTCCACGAAAGGCTCTTTAGTTTTTAAATTTAGTTTCTCCAAGCCATGAGCAACTAAACCTCCATTGTTAAGGTTAGGAGCTCTGTTTATTTTAATGGATTAATACTATTGTCAGTCTACTCTTAATCAATGCACTGATTTAAATTCAAGGAGTAATTTTGTTCTTCATCCTAAGAATTAGAGTATATTAGAAGATAAACCATTTTCTATTTGAATTCTTGTTAAATCTTGAAAAAGTTATATCACTAGAATTAAACCTTGGAATCAATTCCTCACAACTCTTTAATTATCTACATATAACAGGATACATGACATATAATCTCCTTATTTTTGGATACTTAGGATTTGTGTAGCTAATAAAGTATAATTGGACTTAATCTTCTAATTTGAATTAAGTGACCAAGGAATTGGCGGTTGATTGAGTTAGATGAGATTAAATTACTAAGAAATTAGGGTTTAATCACTTAAGGTTTGCCCTGAATTAAATCTTTGTTTGATTACAGTAGTTGATAAGAATTGTTAATCTGGAAATTTAAACATCTCCAAAGTCTTAACTGTTTTCTCATATTAATTTCACCAACCATTCATTATTTGCTTTCTTGCACTCTTTGATTTACTGTTTTATGCTATTTAAACTCGAAACTACTCAATTTAGCTTGTTTGACTAGCCAAATCAGTCAACCATTATTGCTTAATCTATTAATTCTCGGGGGATCGATACTCACTCACTTGAGTTATTACTTGGTATGACCCTGTGAACTTGCCGGTTAGTTTGTGGTATTCAAAATTCTGCATCAAGTTTTTGGCACCATTGTCGGGGATCAATTGTGGTGAATAACTACCAGTTAATTGATTACCTAGATTAGACACTTTTTTTTCTTTTTTTCCTATTTTTTCTTCAAAAGAAAAAAAACAAAAATGTTCCTTTCCATTCTCTTCACTTTCTTTCCTTTTTACCACATAGTGCGTTTAATCCTGTTTGGTGTTTTATGCTAAGGGAAATAATGGAGAGAGGCCACATGAGTTGCTATTCCCACTCAAGGAATGACTCATATTACTGTGGATGGAGAAACTATCCATATTTTGGTTAGGAAAGTCAAGCACAAAGACACTTCAGCGTCCTATATCCCATCCATTAAAAGCTATCATCTCTCTATTCATATCAAAAACTACCACCTCTTTATTCATATCAAGGACCATTATCTTTTTATTCATATCAAGAACGATCATCTCTTGAGCTTGCTGTGAAAGAATTAAACAATACTACTCAAAGTTGCATACATGATATGAAAATGAGTGTTAAAAATATAGAAAAATATCTGGAGTTGATTACCAAGCACCTAGTAGAGAAACAAGCAAATTTCTTCCCAAGAGATACAATGTAAGATCCTACAAAAGAAAGAGAGAAAATCAATCAAAGGAGTTCATACTCCAATGAATTAGAAAACTCTCCACCCTCACACATGGAAGAAGAAAAAGATGCATAAAAAAGGAGGAAGTCATACACACTCCATGCTTGCACATTCCAATAATTAAGGAGGAAGCCATATAAGTCCCTTTAAATCCATGAATGCAAGCTTCGGGGAAGAAAAATTTGAATGCACCATCCACATTCGATTTGAAGTCTTCTCTCCCAACACTTGAATATGCTTTCTTTAGTCATAGTGAATCAGAGAATTGTATGGGGGTTACCTTTTGGTGGGTATCTTTTTTCTTTTCATGTCCGCTGAAGTCATTTCTCTTAACCAACTGGAAGAAGAGGAAGAAAGTTCAAGAACCAACCGTCAAGCTAGTGATGTTAAAGAAGCGATTGTTGGGAGGCAACCCAATGTTAAGTAATTTCTTTTCATTTTTCTTTTTGCTTTGCTTCATGTTGCATATGTATTTCATGGATTAAGTTTGGTGTTGCTACACCAACATGATGCTTGCATTTCACTGGGTACTTGGCCCGGCCTTTCATTGATTGTCACACTAAGTTTGTTGTTCTCACACCAAGTTTGGTATTGCCACACTTCACCCATGCAAGGTCCACTCTCCTCGTGCCAATACATTATCACGCAACATGTTTATTTTCCTTTATTTTACCTTTACTTTGGTTTTGTTTTTAATTTTTGTTTGTTTTATTTGAATGAGCTTCTGCCTTGTTTCCTTATTTCTACTAGATAATCATGATTATTCATATTTCCATCACCACTATTTTTCTTTATTGCTTGAGGACAAGAAATTATTCTAAGTTTGGTATTGGAGATTATACTCTACATAGCCTAAAAGGATGATGAAGAGGAAGATAGTAAAGTGGATGGCAATGAGAACTAAGGTTGTTGACTTCTAATCGCTTCCTTCCTTTTTAATTATATGCATATGTTATCTTGTTCTATCTTATATAAAGCATTTAGAATTCCTATTAGCCAAGTGCATATCATTACTTGTCCATCACAACATAACAATTATAATTGTGCTTGCTCCTAAATGTGAAAAAGTATCATGTGCCAAGAAAGAACAAAAAGAAAAAAGGATTGATCATAAAGAGCATGACAATGTGAGTTTCAAAGGTCAAACTAACTAAGAATGTTCAACACAACAAGCTGAGCCAACTTGCTTGAGGCCTTAGTATAGAGGACTATTATGGAATCTTTACACTTGACAAAGCTTTGAAGGAGCAACATGTAATAAAAAAAGAAAAGGGGTTGAAAGAAAAGCCAAAGGCTCTGAGTACCACTGACTAAGAAAATTGAAAGATAAATAAGCCCAAAGAGCATCCTAATCAAGTGCTTGTGGTGCTTATATCAAGCAAAGACTTGAAAACAAAGCATTTAGAGTCACGATTAGGCTCAAGGAGAAAAGCACCCCTCCCCTCCAAAAGGAGAAAGCTAAAGGCTCTGAGCACCAATGATGGAAAATATTAAATGGACATGGTAAGCTCAAAGAGCTCCCCAATTATGTGCTTGTGGTGTTTCTGTATCAAGCAAAGCTTGAGACAAAACATTTAGAGTCACGGCTACGCTTAAAGTGCAAAGCACCCAATGAAAATAAATTGTGGAAAGAAAGTAAATAAGCTTGCTTAAAGGTGATGATTCAAGGAAGGATTCTATAATCTAATCCAGACAGAGGTCTTGAAAGATTAACCAACAGTGTTGAATTATGAATAAGTGAAATGACTAACAAAACTCATTTGGATTGCAACCATTCACCCTTATATTTTAATATTGAAAAGCTTGATGACTAAGCCATGATTCTTTGCTTGCTTGAGGACAAGTAAGAATTTAAGTTTGGTGTTGTGATACGTGAGCATCTTAAGCACTTTTCATTAGCATTTCTTATAGAAAACTTGTTACTTTTGCTTAATAATTATATGATTTTCAAGGTTATTCTATTAGTACTTTGATTTCTTTGGTTTTATGATTCTTGTAGGGAACTGTCAATCCTGACCTCCTCACACTCCAACGAGCATAAATTGAGTTATAGAGGTCTAAATGACGCGGTTTTACCAGCATTAGAAATCCAACTTTTAGATCTTTCCAACGAAATATAATAGTGTATGCTTTCTCTTTGGCATCATGGCGCTAATGCCACGGCTCTGTGTTTAGCGTCGAAGGCCTCGTAATTTGTACAATGATTCTGTGAAGGTGGCGCTAAACACCACTACCTGGCGTTTAGCGCCAGTCCCGTGTCATCAAGTTCCACGGAAGGCTCTTTAGCTTTTAAATTTAATATTTAAATTAAGAAAAGATAATTTTTTGGGTTTTAGAATTTTAATTTTAGATCAATTAGGATTAGATATAAAAGGAGAAAAGATTCAGCCCTTCAGGCTCTCTTTTCTTCTTCTTCCTCATTCTGCAATTTACACTTTTTAGAACTCAAGGTTTTTCTTTGAGTCGTCAGTAACTAAACCTCCATTCTTAAAGTTAAGAGCTCTGTTTATTTTAATAGATTAATACTATTGTCAATATACTCTTAATCAATGCACTGATTTAAATTCAAGGAGTGATTTCGTTCTTCATCCTAGGAATTAGAGTATATTGAAAGATAACTCTTTTTCTATTTGAATTCTTGTTGAATCTTAGAAAAATTATATCACTAGAATTAAAGCTTGGAATCAATTCCTCATAACTCTCTAATTATCTAGATTTAACAGGATATATGACATATAATCTCCTTATTTTTGGGTAGTTAGGGTTTGTATAGCTAATAAACTAGAATTGTACTTAATCTTTTAATTTGAATTAAGTAACCAAGGAATTGGTAGTTGATTGAGTTAGATGAGATTAAATTACTAAGAAATTAGGGTTTAATCACTTAAGGTTTACCATGAATTGAACCTTTGTTTGATTAAAGTAGTAGATAAGAATTGTTAATCCGAAAATTTAAACATCTCTAAAGCCTTAGCTATTTTCTCATATTAATTTCATATTAATTTCACCAACTATTCACTATTTGCTTTCTTGCACTTTTTGATTTACTACTTTATGCTATTTGAACTTGAAACTACTCAATTTAGCTTGTCTGACTAGCCTAATCACTCAACTATTGTTGCTTAATTCATGAATCCTCGTGGGATCGGCACTCACCTGAGTTATTACTTGGTACGACCTAGTGTACCTGCCGGTTAATTTGTGGTATTCGAAATTCCGCATCAGTGGCTTGATTAACTGCTTCGACTAAAGAACCTCGACTTGATAGTTTGGAAGCATGAGCCTTTCCAATCATTTCCAGTCAAAGAGAAAGAGTAACATTAGTTGATGTAACTTTTGTTCCTAATTTTAGATCAACCAATTCTTTCTCTAAGGCTGCAATCTTCGACACCATTTGTCATTCTTTTACCTGACCCTCCAACAAAACCTTAATGACCTGAGACTTAGCCGTGTCATTTTTTTTATCTGAGTATCATAGTCAGCTAAAGTCTCAAGTGACTTGTTCAGTTCTTGGTCAGCATCACGAAGTCTGGAAAAATGAGAGGAGACGTCCTCAATAAATGAGCCAAGCGTATCAGTAAGTCGAGCCTTTAAGATAGTATTGTCATCAAGATCCTCAATGGAATGGTTCAAGAAATCGAGAATAATGTTGATTTTATCGACAACTTGAGGATCTAGACCTGTGGGCACAGGGTAAGAGACTTCTTCTATAACTTCTTCTTCTTTAGTTGACGCTACCTGAGTCGACTTCCTAACTTGAGGGATAAGAGTGCTCAATTGTGGACCAGAAAACATCCCCATAGTTCCTTCAGAGGAATAAACCTGTCGAGCTTCAGACAGGATATTTTCCAAGTCAAAGCCGATATCATAGAAATCCAACTCTCCAGCTTTCGGAGAAGGAACATAAAAAGGTGGTTCTGTATCTTGATCGACGAATTTCTATGTCAACAGTACGAGAATAATATCTTCATCGACGGATTTTTGTGTCAACATTTTGATGAATTTGTGTGTCTAATGTCCAGAAACAATAGTGGCAGTTGCAACAGTCGATCCTAATCCATATGGTGGCCCAGATTCCTGGTGAGTTTCAACATCACTAGGAATAGGCATATAGCGAATTTGAAGAGGGCAAAAATATAAAGATCAGGTGGTAGTCGAAAGGAACTTAACATTGAAAATCTAAACAAAAGAAGTACTAGTAGAGATGAGGTCGAAGTATGAGATGCTATTGTCGATGATGGATTCTGAGTCAAAGTCAGAACAGGAGTAGATGGACTAACAATCTAAGTAGTCTAAATAGGCTGAAGGAATTCTGTTTCAGCATGAACTGGCTGATCCACTTTTCGATAAGAAAGATTGTCGATATCAATAATTTGAGAGGAAGTCCCTTTCTGGGATTGCCTCAACTGCAATATATTAGAAAACAATAAAAAATTACAAGTACAAGGTGAAAACAGTTGCTACAGACATCGTTAAGCATATACCGTCGAGGTTACAGGTCAGACTTTTTGAAACTTTGGTGTTTCAACTCTCATCAGAATATCAATAGGACCACGCTTCTTTGAGGTAAGGGTTGCACCACTCGACCTTCCTCTTCTTCGACCTCCCCTTGTTTGGTATTTTTCTTGGGGGATACGTCTTCATCAGTATCCCAGTTTTCCTCAATTGGTTATGGGTCAGTAGAGTGATAGGTGTCTGTTGAGTAACTAAAGAAATCAAAATGGTAAGGTGAGTCGAGTAATGCCTGTGAAGTACTTGAAAAGAAAAAGATTTCTTTTATGTACTCACCTTTGGTTTTCTTTGACACTGTCTGCACAGTAGGAAAAATCATATAGGAAAGGGCTTGATTGACAGATGTATAATGAGTAGAAAAATATTTTGACCACCATCCATGAAAAATCAGGAGTCGACAAGAAACAACAATTGATATTCAAATACTAGTATTAAGCCGACATCCTTTGGGGTTCATCTCAAACATCTTGTCAATTTTTTTTCTCTCTGATACCTTATAATAAATCATTTGTGCCTCAGGATTGAGAGACAGAGAAGAAAGAAAGGCTTAGGCCAATCCAAACTGTTAAGCTATGTACTGGGAAGAAGAAATGACCAGTTTCTTTTTAAGAGCCCATGTTGATTCATGAGGTAAGCCAACAGGAAGGATTCGAGGAGTTAAGATCCTAGCCCACATATCATCAACTATTGACTGATTCTCTGGCTGAGAGCTAGTAAAAGCAATGTTCTAAAAACTGGACTGGACCGACCAGTTGAACTGGTCTGACCGTGAAAGCAATGTTTTAAAAGCAATGTTCTCCTGGTCACCGTCGTTCGCACGCTTAACAACTCTCCGTCGTCCGTCGAAGGTCGATGCTCACTGCTAGTGCTTGTTCTTCGTGTTTTATTATTGTCTGTTCAGAAATCAAACCCTGTTCGTGCTTGTTCTTCGATGGTCAGTGATAGTCATTTCTAGTGTTTTTGTTTTCATTGCTTGATGATTATTGATTAAGTGATGCGGTGCTATTTTCTTTTTTTACTTTATGCTTGAGATTGGATGCTCTGTCAGTGCTTAGTGCTTGTTCTTAGCTGATTGGCTTTGCTCACTACTCTGGCTTGTTCTGGCCTGCTCTTGATTGATTAACTCTGTTACTGGCTTATTGATTGATGATAAATTGCTACTGATAAGCTGTTACTATTTTGTTAGGGATAAATTGTTACTATTACTGATAAATTATTAGGGATTACTTGTTACTATTTTGTTATGTTTGTTACTTAATGCTAAAATGGAAATCAAATCAAATGCAGTTTGTTGCTGAATGATAATTTTTGTTGCTAAATGCTGTTGGTAGTATTCATTTTGTGCTGCTATTAATTTTCTGGTGGTTCTGCTGCTGTTTTTAATTTTGTGAATGATTTATTAATTTCAGTTATGGATGATAGTATTAACCTATTATTTTATGCTATTAATTTCAATGAAAAATTTGCCACAGATGTTGAGGGACTCTTAAGCTTATATGAAGCTTCACATCTTAGGATTCATGGAGAAGACATATTAGATGAAGCTCTTCGATTCACCTTAAATCCATTACTCTTATGAACGTTATTTTGTTTTATTTTATTTTTCAATTTGATGATATCTTTGATCTTTGTTTCCTATGTTAGTTGGTGTTTGTTGATGGCCTAGAGTTTTGAGCTGTTTGTTAGATGAGTTTAGTTGTGATTCGATAATTGTTATGTTTTGAGAAGGTTTGGTTCAGTAATTAGGTTGAGCTTGAGTTTAGATTGTGATAAATTTTGATAATTATTATGTTTTGAGAAGGTTTGGTTCGGTGATTAGATTGAGCTTAATCGTAGAAGAGGTCTTGCTACTCAGTTGTAAGATTGTAGAGTATTAACTTATTAAATGATTAGAATTGCATTTTGTTTGAGCAGTGTTGACCTATTAAATAGTATTCAGTGATTGGAATTGCATTTTGTTATAGATGGTGATGATTTTCTTATGGAATGACTAAGTTTGTATTAGACTACAAACATGTGTTAGGCATTTATTTATAATTTATTTATTATTTTATTATTAAATGGTTTTTCCGATTAGACCGTGGTTGAACCGGTTGAACCAATAAACCAGTGAACCAGTGACTAAAATGATTCGATAACCGGTTCGGTTTTCAAAACCTTGAGTAAAAGAGTTAAGGCACGAAATAGAAATGGGTTGAAATGGGAATCGGTTTGGGAAATAAGAAATATTGTGGTCTTCTTTAATATCAAACAGAATCCTAACAAGGTGTCCAAAGGCACCAATGGGAGACATGGTCTTTGGTCTCATCCATGAAAGTTGGGAATGATGAATACCATCGATTGGAGTGTTAGGAACTTTAGAATCAGAAGTTGTGAGTCGAGGTTCAAGAACAGGTTTGAGCCACAAATTTACAATCCAGAGGGGACCAAAAGGGTTTATCAAAGGATTTCCTTGTCAAATTTCACCAACAATCAAGGAAAGTGTTTCATAAAGCTGACCCAGAATCAAGGTAGGAAGGTTGATGAGTTTTTTGTGATGAAGCATAACAGCCAGGGGCAAGTAGTTGTTCTTTTGAATTTAGATTTATTTTGAGAAGAAGACAAAGGAGTTGAGCCAAAGTAAGAGAAAAGCTACATGCTCACTGTCAGAAATAGAGTCTTCATCAGAACCCATGTTGTTTTGAATGACGCTTGATATGGAGTTTGAGTTGAAATTAATGTTAAAAGCATCCTCAAGGTAATCGGTCGACCATGATACGAATTCACCATTGAGTGGTAAGCCGTTTAGGGTCGAAATGTCCATCAAAGTCAGACCAACATTCCATATGGAAAATGAAAGTTATTAGTGGTAGAACACCAAAAGTATAAACTAGCTCCTAGTAAATGAGCAATGTAAGAAAGGTTGAAGGTAGCTAATTCTAAGGCATGCACAATATTCAGAAATTCCTACATCAGTTTATACAAAGGTGCAAGTCAAGACATCCAGGTCGAAAAAAAGGGGCTCAAATCCCTAGGGGGAACAATTCTAAAGACTTGACCAGCAAAGTATGAACCCTTAACATTCTTGCAGAAAACCAATGGTAAATTATTTGGGTGTGATGGAAAGAAAGAAGAAATAGAATCAATTTATTCTTGGGCCTAAGAAGGAATCCATAACTCCATTAACTGAGAATGGCAGGAATATCCGACGACACCAGAGATCAGAGGTCTCTGCCTTTGGGTTTAGGGCTCTCAAAGCTCCATTTTCGTTGTAGAACTATGCCACTTTAGCCATTAATAGAGGAAGGGGAATGAATTTATAACCTTCCTCACGAGGATGAGGAGCAGCAACCATGGTTGCCGAAGAAGAAGCAGCAGTAATAGCTAGCAGAGAACTTGAGTAAGGCATATACTGGGAAGCTATAGAAGACATGTTGTTTAGTGAGAAAAGAGATTAGGGTTTTCTAAGGATAAGGTTTTTGAAAATTGGAGATTATTTGATTGCAAAAGTAATGATGGAGTGAGGAGTACTCTATTCAAGAAACGGCTCATTAAAGCCTAGGGAACGTTATGTATTCCAAGAAAAGCGCATGTCATTTTGAATGATGCGTAACTGTCCTTTCAAATTTTGATAATTTGAAAAGGTTGCAATGCCTGGTACAAGGAATATTAAAACTTGTATTTTTGAAAAAAATAAAAAGTTTTAAAAGGGAAATTTGTTGGTAAAAAATGAGTTTTTCTCGACAAGAAGGCATCTTGACTGCCAATGGTTTCAACTACAGAAGCAGAAATAGGCAAGCTAAGACAAAGAAAGATGGTACAAAGAACGTCGAAGGCAAAAGGTAGTTAGTAACTTTCCCTGAGCATCAAGGCTTGCTGCTCGACCTTCAAGTTAAGTCGAAGACATGGATGCGAGGTTTGAGGAGCAAGTTGAAGAAAACGTGGGACTTGAAGACCAAAGAAGACGTGGGTGTCAAACTTGGGGGTCAATATTCTTGATAGTCAAGGCAATGTCATGACTGATAAAAAGGGAGAAGTATGATAGTGGACAACGTGCTCTATGACAAGACCATATCCATGGCCTATAAATAGTAGAAGCTCAGAAGAGTTATAGGACTTCAATCAAGAACACTAGATCATCACAAACACTCATAAAATTCCTAGTCTCCGCGACGCAACGAAAAAACAGAGTGCAAGTGCATGTGAGTATTAGAAGTCAACTTGTTACTTGTTTTCTTTTGTTTATTTGATTAGTTGTCTTTCATTTCTTTATATTTTGTCATTATTCTCTTTTCTTTACGATTTAATTTTATTTTTCATTGTTTTTAAACTTATTTATTTATTTATTTATTTATTTATTTTACCATTTTCAATATAAATTTGTCACTAGTAATTTTGACGCAAGTCACTTCGACACTATTACTAAGAAATTTTCGGATCGAGCTCACTCTTTTTTAGAGGAATAGTATCTTTTCCCCGAATTGAGATCCTGATACAAGCTCGATTCGACCCCCTGTCGAGATATACCAAAAATCGAGTGAAACACATATAAAGAACAATTGCATTGTGTCCAACAACACCTTAGTGTTATTTGTTTACCTTCTGTCAGGAGTTGGAATTCTATATTAGATTGTTGATATCTTCACGTAACACTACCGAAACGCAGTGATTAGCCATGGAAAAAACTATGACTAAAACCAAGAAAATTTGTGGCGATTAAACATTAATAACGAATACATATCCGTGGCTAACAAGGGCGACACTTTTTCAGTTAGCCACGGTTTTCGGCCTGTTAGGCACACTTTTGTGATCCGTGGAGACATTTGAATAGCCACGGTTTTTACATTATTGTCCACACTCTAAACCATGGCTAAATGACAACAAGTATAATTTTGTAACAATTTTTTCGTGGCTAATATTGGCAGGCTGGGCTTTTTTGCCACATTTTTTCTATGGTTAAACATTGTTAGGTTATTTAGCCATGGTTTTTTTTACGGCAAAAAAAACATGTACAGGAAATATTTGGCAGGCTGGGTTTTTTTCCACGCTTTTTTCCGTTGCCAATATTAATGGGCTATTTACCAACACATAAATCCGTAGCTAATTTTTTTAATTAAAAAAACTCTCCGCCATAATTACCAATTGAATATATTTTTTTAAATTGTTATTGCATATATTTATTTCTATATATATACTAACATGTTAAAAATATTTTATAATAATAAAAACCATCAAAGCAACGATAATAACTATTAAAACAAAAAAATAGCAAACTAAGTAATAACGGTAAAGCATATGAATTGTTCATATATATAGTAAAGAAATAACAAAAACCAATTTCTATGATTCTGTACGACAAAAAATAAAAGTATCTCTAATAACAGTATAAACTAGATATAAATTATTATTAAAATAAACATGACATGAGGTGCATCAATCCGACTGAATGTGTGGCACAAAATCAGAAAAGGTAGGTACATCATCACCGTACTTATGTTGTAGAAATTTGTGGAGAGCTGCCACTTGATTTTTAGCTTCTTGAAGTTGCCTCTCTAAATCTGCAATAATATGCTGTTGCGAAGCACTGCTAGAACTTCCGCATATTCCCCCTCCAAAGATGCGTTTTGACTTACCAAAACCACTGGGACATGCAGTATTACTAAAACCACGTACTCGCTTACCATTCTCAAGACCACAAGCTTTTCCAATTGCATCATCTGGATGAGCCAAGAATTTTGAATGAATACCTTCGATTGCAACATGCTCTTGATCTTCAGGCAAATGCTCTACTATTTTTTCCTACAAACAAATGCACATCACATTGGAGTAAAGTATTGGCATAATTAAGGCATATAAAAAATATACAGCCATCTAAAAAAATTCAGACCCTCACAGCTAATCGTTGTCCTTCTCCGCTTACATAACTCTCATTTTTCTTTAGAAAAGTTGATACAATAACCTCGCTTCGACATACAGGCCTTCCCAATTTTTTCTCCTAATACAATAAATAGAATATTAAAGGTAATCACAAATTTAATTAAAACTGCTAATTTTATAGAAATAGTATAACAGTACTAGGCCTAACAACAAAAAAATACCATCTGAGTTGCTCGTCTAGAATTGCTTTTACTTCCACTGGCATGTGAAACTATAAGCTTCTCACAATTTCTGACATTTTGTAAACATTGTTTCTATGATTTTCAAGAATAAGAAACTAGTAAATAAATGTTACCAGATATCCATAATAAATATTCAATAAAAAAATTAAAAAAACATAGATTAAGTATTTACCTTTATTTTAGGGTCCATATAATGATCCACAAAAGCAGTCTATTCAACAGGCGGTATGTCTGAGGGATTCACAGCCAGAATTTCTACCTTTCTTTTGTTAGGAAAGAAGTATTCTCCTCGTAAATTATACTTATGGGCCTTTCATCTATCACCTAAGGTCCTCAGAGCCCATTTGACGCCAGCAGCATAATCAAACTCAAAAATTTTGCTTGAAATATTTTATAGAGGAAATCAATTATTAAATGACAACAAATTAATAAAAATGCACATCAAAGTGTAATAAACTTACTTCAATAAGTTTCCACTGTCTTTTTGTGTTATCTTCTGGCATCTTATCCCATCTTTTGATTGATATGGGACAAAATATAATTTGACGAGCTACTTGACCAAGAAATCTCACAAACAGGTTCGAGCTGTTATCTCGACCTTGTCCATCTGCATCCAACTCCATCATAACTTTTTCACTTTTTTCAAGGCCCAAACTTGAATCGCTGTCATCTTGCGAGTGATCATTTCTCCAGTAGAGGTGTCTGAATTAATGGAAGAACGTCAAGTCAAACTAAACCAAAATTAAAAAGAGAAAAACAAAACGGCATAGATGACAAACTTAAATTTATCAAATTAATTGCACGCATATATATCACTAATTAATCTAAATTGCATACTAATCTAATCTAAATTGCATACACATATCGGTACCAAACTAAATATAGTATTGACAATAAAAGCACGGTGGGTTGATAAGAAATTGTCTCTAGAATCCTGAACTTACCAATTAAACAAGTGCGGCTTTAATGAAATGAGAAATTAGATTATATGGTTCAAAGTTTCGTTACACTAAAAGAGGTTATCAACAAAGTAAACATGTATATTGCTAGTTTGTCCATGCATGATTAATTAAGATAAAAATAACATTATTAAAACAAAGTGTATAACAATAAGAACTAATTCAAGGCCAATAATTCCGACCACAACCAGTTACATTTTTATCCCACATATGACTTTTTCTTTATCATTTATAAAATGTATACATACTACAAGAAAAAATACTATATCACAGTATCCAATAATTTTAAAATATATTTATAGTTACACAAATCCAAGAGAAGGCAGGAAAAATACAAATATGCTTTGTACAGAGCAAACAGAGAAGGAACCAAAACTAAAGGGAGCAAAAACTGAGTTGTGCAAATTAAAAAATAGGATGAGAAAAAAATCAGCCAGCACAAGTATAACTTATAGAAAATAAAATCAACCACCATTGGGCTTTGTCTATAAACTCAATAGAGATTGGTGAAATTAAAAAGCATCTACTAAAAGAACACATAAATCAGCAATACAAACGGATCTGATTTGGCAAAGTGGCCACCTAATAAAAAAACTAAATACTCTTAACTTACGGTGAACTAATTGGAGCAAATTAAAGGACCACATGATTTCAGGATAGTGGACTAGAAAAATAAAGTAACTAGATTTAGTCACATATTGTTATTTCGGTAAAGCTAAACTAAAAAATGAAAATAAAAACTGGAAAAAAAATCTATCATTTAATGTTAAAAGACACTGCAGCTCAAGATATATAGATCAAGACATAAACAACAACATTAGGGATTTGGTAACCATTTCAGCTGAAATCAGTTCCGCACTCCGAGATGATGAAGCCTCTTAATTTGCTTAAAAAGATATTAAAAAAGCTACAGTGTAACATATGTATTTTATTTTATAGGAGGATTCAGATGACAAAATTTGACACCAATACTATTTCCTAGTTGCTCGAAAAGAGAAGTTAGAGTTTGAATAAACCTATCTTTGACCTTCACAAGCAGTGGCTCATTTTCATCTCTTTTATTCTTAGGTACAACAGGTTCTGATAGATCAATACCACTTTGATTTAACATCTCCGTCTCTGAAAATTCATCCCCATCATCATTGAGACTTATTTGTTCCAAACCGTCTTTCGAACTAGAGTTTATGTCATCACTTTGTCTTTGTAGCTCTTCAAGGATTGATTTTCCGGAAATATTATGTTTATGCTTCGTAGTATACTAAATGCCTGCAACACAAAGTCATAGACAGCGTAAAAAGAATTCAGAAAAAAAAAGTTAAATAAAATAGTGAGATAAAATAGTTCATATAATTGAAACACAATAAGTCAAACAATATAAAAAGAGTTTCATAAATGTCTCTACATTTAACTAAATTAAACATTACTAAGCATAATACCAATACAGCATATTCAGTAAGTCAATCATAGAGCATATTTAACAAGTCAAACTTAAATTCAAATTCAAAATATTTCCAAAGTTTCATCATTAATAATTGAAAGAAATCACTCATGTCCAACCATACTAAATCAGATGATTTCCTGCTTAGAAACTAGTAAATATATATTTGGTTCGGTTGGATAATGTTCCCCCGACCTTCTATAATCTCTTAAGTTTTAAACCCAAGCATGAACATCAAGAGTAACAAATCATATAACTATATTCAAGAATAGCCCCATGAATGATAAATTATTTAAGGTCTTTTTCGTCAAGATTTGAGTAGTTTGTCGTGATCATGCAAGAGAAGATAACAACAATATATAATAAAACCAAAGCTTAAATCATTAATTCGAGGGATGAAAGGAAATTTCTGCAGTAAATACAAATTTCTGAAAATATGAAAAACTATATCCACTTTTATAGTAACTAGTTTAATAGTAGTAAATTTTATAGCCTTTTTGGATTAGCATTCATTTTATATCAGTAAATTGAAAAGCCCAACATGAAAAAAATACCCGTCAATGTAGTAATGATGACTACGATTTCATTAAGTGTTAGAGATATCAATCTATTTGATCAAAACGTCACACATAAAATGCATCATGTTAGAGAAAAAATTATCGTATTAGGGATTCAAGTGCTAGGTTGCTGCTAGTCTTGTGCCGACCTTGGAGTTTCAATTGATGCTCTGTACGAGGCAGGCAATAGAAGGATAATTCCTTACAACATCAAACCAAATAATACAGACACATGCCCATTTTTAAATCCTCATTTAATCCCTTCCTTTTTTCTGAAATAGAGACATACCAAAAGTTGATGTCGTTGACGACAATGACGTTTAACAGTGTGACCGAGTAACAGCTGCGACCTATGAGCGCGAAGCACGACTGTGAAGGTCACCTGAAGTGCGAGGTCGGAGGCTATCAGAGGTGCGAGGTCTGAGATCGGAGGAGGCAGCCACAGGTAGGAGGTAGAGCAGCGTTGGCGAGTGAGAGCTGTGACCTATGCGCGCGTATCACGAGTGCGGATGTTGCCAGAGGTGTGAGATCGGAGGCTGACGGGAGTGCGAGGTTTGAGCTCGAAGAGATGGCTACATGCAGATGCAGATTAAGGCCGGCGAGTGAGAGTTCGAATGAGATTCAAAACTGAAAGATAAAAAAGGGGGGCGGTTTTGATTAAAGTTTGGGGTTTTGGTGCAGATTAAAGATGTAATTTGAATTAAGCTTGGTCTTTTTGGCGCAAATTCTCAAATTAAAATAAAATTATGAGTTTAGTTTCTTTGTGTATTTATAAAAAATTATTAGTGCATATATTTTTAGGAAAATTGAATTGATATTTATAATTATAGTACTTTTCTGTAAATAATAAATATAAGATAATTACATACTTTAAAATTAAATTTTATCTAATTTTTATTAACAAATTAAAAAAGATAAGATTATAGCATTGGTACCTAAAAGATAAATTCTAGAGCATTAGTATCTAAAAGATAAATATTTAAAAAAATCACATCTAAATTTACTTTTCAATTATTTGAATTAAGTTGTGCTTTTAAATCTTTATTTCACATTTTAATCGAAAGATTTTAAAATTAAGTCTTAGAAATAAAAAAATACTTTTTTCTAAGTTATATATAACTGAGGTTATTTTAGGAGAAATAAATTTTACTTTGGAATAATAAGTAAAAATTTCCTTTATCTTATTATAGATGTTAATTTGAATTTTGTTTAGTAAAGTAACTATAATTTTTAATTTAGAGTCAAATTTACACTTAAATAAAAAAATATTGAATTGTAAAATTTATAATCTTAAACTATATTTCAAAAATTTCACATAGTTATTAGAATTCGGAATTCTGCAACGTTGGATTAAAAAAATGGCATCAATAAAAAAATTAGAGTAGATAGACTTAAAACTTAATAATTTTCTGCCATTGGATTGAAAAAAAAAAAAGCTAAAATTTTGCACTTAGTTAGAAAATGA
>NC_029772.3:18928892-18939114 GCF_000817695.3 Arachis duranensis | reverse complement strand
TTTGATCTTGTGCATGTCACTGATACTTGTGCAACAACTTTAAAGAAAGAATTGATTTCTGTCCTTTCTCATTATAATCTCCAAGTTGAAAATATTAGGGGTCAAGGGTATGATGGTGCTAGCAACATGCGGGGTGAGTGGAATGGTTTGCAAGCTTTGTTTCTTAAAGATTCTCCACAAGCATACTATGTGCATTGTTTTGCTCATAGGTTACAATTAGCATTGGTAGCAGCTTCAAGAGAGGTATTTCAAATTCATGAATTTTTTACTCAATTAAACTCTATTGTCACTATTGTTATTGCTTCTTCAAAAAGACATGATCAATTACAAGAAGCTCAAGCAATTGAAAATGCAAACTTGGTTGCTCAAAATGAATTAGAAACAGGCAAATGTGCGAATCAAATAAGCACTTTACAAAGAGCTGGGGATACTCGATGGAGCTCTCACTTTAATTCTATTTGCAGTTTGGTAAAAATGTTTACTGCTACCAATATTGTTCTCAATAATATCATTGAAGACGGGACAACTTATGCACAAAGAGGTGAGGCTTATGGTGTTAGTAAAATATTATTGTCATTTGAATTTGTTTTCACTTTGCACTTGATGAAAGAGATTATGGGAATCACTAATGTTCTTTGCCAAGCACTGCAACAACAATCTCAAGATATTCTTAATGCAATGCATATTGTTTCTACATCAAAGTTACTTCTTCAACAATTAAGAGATGGTGGATGGTGCAATTTTTTTGCAAATGTTAAAGATTTTTGTGAAAAACATGAAATTGAAGTCCCTAATATGAGTGCACAATATGTTTTTGGAAGAGGTCGATCTCGTCAACGAAGTGTGACAGTTGAGCATCATTATCGAATAAATGTATTTTTGGCAACAATTGACTCTCAAATACAAGAGTTGAATAGTAGATTTAATGAGCAAACAATAGAGCTTTTGACTTTGAGTTGTGCTTTGGATCCTAAGGACAATTTCAAATCATTCAATATTGAAGAAATCAGCAAGTTAGCAGAGAAGTTTTATCCCCTTGACTTTCCTTCTAATGAGCTAAATATTTTGAAATCTCAGTTGCAACATTATCAGCATGATATACCAAATCATTTGAAAGGCATTGGTACACTTTTTGAATTGTGCAAGAAGTTGCAAGAAACTGGAAAATCAAGAACTTATCACATGGTTGATAGATTAATACGTCTTGTTTTGACTCTACCAGTGTCTACAGCAACAAAAGAAAGAGCTTTTTCAGCAATAAAAATTGTTAAGACAAGACTCCGAAGTAAAATGGCTGATGAATTTCTTGCAAACAACTTGGTCATCTATATAGAAAAAGAATTAGCAGCTATTTTCGACACAAATTCAATTATAGATGATTTTGAAAATAGAAAAAAACGTCGAATAGCTTTTTCATGATACAAAACTGTAAGTGGTAATTTTTATATATTATTGTCTTACTTTGATTGAGATTATATATATATTAATTTTATCAATAGAAATAGTAATATAAAATATAACATCGCTCCCCCTAAATAGTTAGCCTAGCTCCGCCCCTGCCACATGGTAGCCAATTATCTTCCCAAAAATGAATTCTTCTATCATCTCCTAGCTCTAATGATAACCCTCTGACCATCTTATCTTTCGCTTGCTGTTCTCTTATCTACAATTGACAAATATCCCTCCACGGACCCTTTATTTTAAGAACCGACTGATAAGAAAGAAGGACATTTGAATTCAAGTCATTGCAGGAGCACTCAATTTTTTTTCATAATAGACAATCCTCATTTGAAAACCGCCACGACCACTTAAACAATAATGATGTATTTAATGATGGTCTTATTATGTTTATGATTACTTAATGGTGGAAGGTAGGTTGATATTGGCTACAAATTAAAACCTCTTGAAGCAAGTAATGTACAAAAAATTAGCAACCTTTGTCAGAAAATCAACTTTTTTAATAATATTTAATATTTCTGCCTCATAAAATTAATGTATAACAACAAAGAATAGTTTAAATAAAATAAGGAAAAATATAGAAAAATAAATGTCTGATAAGCCAAAAAGTGAACAACTCAATTAATTATAATTATTAATAATTATTTTTAAATTTTTTAAATTCAAAATTTAAAAAATTTAAAACTGATAAAGTAAACCTAATTAAAGCCTATAAAAACCTTCATCTTTTCTCTCATATTAACCTACCCGCCTCCAACAACTACACACAGAGATCCCTCTCCCTCATCACTAGGCCATCTCCGCCTCTACCCTCACCCAAGACGACCTCAAGAACTTGTCACTAACAAGGCATCGAGTACATTAAGTCCGGCATGGTCCTCGGTCTCGGCACCAACTCTACCGTCGTCTTCGTCATCGCCAAGCTCGGTTATATCCTCTTCACCGGTCAACTCTCCAACATCATTGGCGTTCCTACCTCCAAGCACACGAGTTTTTCTTGACACTCTTAACATCAATGTTCTCTTCATTTAGAATACAAATGATTTCATAGAATATGAACTGGGTATCTAATCCATATGTCATTTCAATTTCAAGACACGAACCTATTTCATGAACCTCAAATTGTGGCGGTTTATGGCGATCAACACCACTGCAATCACCACGTGTACTCTTTCTTTGGATTTCCATTCTCAATGACCTCTCTCTCTTCTCCTTAGCCATCTTCACCTTCTCCTCTAAGGTCTTTATGTAGTTTATGGCCTTGTCCACTTGATCAGGCAATGGCAACGCTTCCTTTTACATTTATTTTGTAATGATTATTATAATGAGGTAGGGTCCGAACCTGCTGAAGCTTGCAAGGAAAGAGCAGTAGCTTGCACTTGGTTTAGTTTTAGGAGTTGTTTAAGGAATAAGTGGTGGAGTATAAGTTGTTCTTGAACAATTACAAAAAATATATAAAAAAAATATTTATTTAATATGAAAAAAATCATAATGCATAACAAAAGAAATACTCAGTTATATTTTGACAAAAATAATTAGATACCTATAAGATTTAAAAGAAAACTATGAAATTCTTAAAGAAATAGCGACATTCACATTTGTAATACAAAAAAAAATAAAAAAATATATAAAAGAACATTCATTTAGTATGAAAAAGAAACATTGTGATATTTAGGAGCAGAAACATCCATGTATATTAACTTATTTTTTATTAAGATGAGTTTTGAGGTCCAGCCCATTAAAAAGTTGGCAGGAGTTGGCTGAATCTCCCTTTTGGTTCCCTAGCAGAATTGTTCTAAAATTAGTTAGAGCTACTCCATTAAACATAAATATGAGAATTTCAAAAGATACTATACCTCTCTCTATCTCCCCTATTTAAAAAATCTTCACCTTATTAACATTATTATGCATCACAACTTTAATTTCATTCAGTCAAATAATAATTTTAATCTATATTATTATTAAATTCACTTACTTCCCTCCTCCTCAATTTAATTTCAAATCAACTTATACTCCATCTATAAGTTAATTATAAACATGTATTTATTTTTTAACAGTAGGTCATTAGAATAAAATAAATTTTGCATGTTCTTTATTATTTGTATTTCTTACCTTTTTATTCTTTACTATTTATTTATGGTGGAGTTAATTTTGATTCTGTTTGAAATGCATACTTAAGAATACAGACACAAGAGTCGCAACCATCATCACCAAACTATTGAAAGAGAATTCAATGCTACAATAATAATCCATTGTATATATGAAAAAAATATAACTGATATAAAAAGTGATTTTTAGTCGATAAGTAGTTTATAAAATTAGTTTTTTTGGTACTCTTTTTATAATTTTAACCTATATAATATGGATCATTATTATTGTAGCATTGAATTCTCTTCTAATAATTTGATGATGACTGTAGTGACTCTTGTATCTGTACTATCAGCTATGCATTTCAAATAGAATCGAAATTTAACCCACCATAAATAAATAGTAAAGGATAAAAGGGTAAGAAATACAAACATAACTACCATACATAAATAAGAAAGAATAAATTGCATTTGGCAAGAAAGAACATCGACCGAAAAAATGTGCATGGTAAAAATGAAAGAAAGAGTAAAATTACAAATCATGATCTGCATCTAATTTTTATACCGCTAATGAACAACATAACCACACTAAGAAATTACTATTTAATCAAGAAGCATAAGGTTAAGGTTTAAATTTAAAAAAAAAATATGAACTGCATAAAAATATTTTAAAAGGATTGAAGGGAAAGACCAAATTAAGTGTGGAATTGAAAGTAGACATTATTCCATTTTATCACAGTGATCATTGGGTATGTGACAAATGAAAAAATTCATCTCAAATTAGCCACAAATAAATAAAAACGTTAAAAAATTTTGTAAAATTTGGCCACAAAAATACAATACGTTATAATTGATTACCACAGTTATTGAATTTTGTTACCATTTATCGTTCGTGGATAGCTGTCTGTTGGTAACTCTCGTATTTCTAATAGTGTAATTAGGTCCATCGTCCTACTAGATTTTGAAACTAATTTCCAAATTCAAAATAGTCTCGTTGTTTCCTTCTTGAATTTAAGAGAAAATGTTAGAGTAGTATTTAATACTAGAATATTTGTATATTATTCAGTTTGATTCCTTTATGATTTGTTTAACATCTATAAAAAAAATTTATATATTATTTAAACACGAAACAAACATACATGACATATTCCTCAAATCTTCTCTTTTGGTTTCTAACAGAAACAATAATAATAATAATATATGGATTCAACATACATTATATAATTGAAAACATATAAATAATACTAATTCAAAATTAGATGAAAAAATATCTGATGCATAGATGGACATATCCCGTAGCTACAGCCAATGGCCCTCCGTTATCTGAGAATGATTGGTAACGTTATTGTTAACAACAAGCAATTAAGCTAAAATTTAGTTAGGAAATGTTGATAGATCAATATAATAATATGACCATGTTTATTCAATATAGTAATACTACAAAAAAATGGTTGAATATCATCAAATTTATTAGTTAAATTATTAAAAAAATTTGTTAATAAACTAAAAATTGTCGGTAAATTGTTTACTTTAAATTTAGTGGCAGACTAAATTAGACGATGAAAACTGTTTTAGTAACTATTTGTTAGTAGATTTTTTCGTCCACCACTAATTATCGATAAAATTAGCGACGGATATAAATTTTTAATTGACAAAATTCTGAAGGTTGTTACTGTTGACAAATTTTTGACAATAACTTTGATCCTATAAATTAGGTTTGTAAAATGGAAAAATACGTAACTTCTCTATAATCAAATCCTTATGTTTTCAAAATTTAAAATTCGAAATTATTAGAAATTAATTAAATTAATTATTAACTAATTATAATAATTTTATTTCTATTGTACACATTATACACTAGACTCATTATCTCCCCATACTTTCTCATAAATAAATCACTTGTGCAATGGTGTCAATTAATAAGTCACTGTAACCTAATGTCGTGTCTTTAAACAATGTTTAGTGCTGCTCTCTTATTCAATAAGATAAATTTGGAGAAACAACAAAAATTAAACACATGAATTTTGGATGTGTACTTTTAAATTTTAAAATGCATGTTGTTTTTCTTTTTCTTTTTTTTTTTTCCTCTTTTTCTTTTATTTTCTGATTTTTGTTGTTTTTCTAATAACACTGCCTTAAAATATGGATAGAATTATTCACCCAAAAAAATGAAAAGAAAAGAAAAAAGGAATCTAGATATTTTATTTTAAAGAAAGAAAAAGAGAATAATATCACTTAAATATAATTAAACATGTAAACTAGCTAGCTAGCTACTACATTAGAATATCATTGCGGATTTAAAGATTCAAATACAATTTGGTGGTCAACACAAAGACATATTATTACAATATATATACCCTCTAGTAGTGCACATGCTAGGGAGTAGAATAAAGTTATTAGGTATAAAAATGACAAGATGATGATATTATTCTTGTTCATTTATTGCTAATAATTAAAATTAACCATTTTGCATTAAAGCATGATCCTAAGAACCCACCATGATTTTGCTGACCAATTTATTCTCTGTCTAGACGATTGTCAAGGCATCCCATTTAGATTTGGAACCACAAAAGCATTTCATAAGATTTTCCATCATAAATTAAATGAAACACCTTATGTTGTTTTTGAATGATTAGTGATTATATAGTAAATAAATTATAATTCTAACCAAGTTAATAGATACCATATGATCTCTCAACCAAAGATTTCGAGCTTGAAATCTGTCAATAGATTGATTAAATTTATGTTAAAAGATTTTTATTTCATAAGACTTCTGTTTGGCTGCATCAGGTTAGTTGAATTTTTAATATGATCATATTATGTATATAAAAAATTAATCATTAAATTAGTTATTTATATAGAATACATAAAATACAAAATATATATTAAAATAGAATTAAATAACACATATATTTACATACAATATAGAATAACGACTGATTTAGTTATTATTTTTTTGTGTGCATATATAGCATTTTTGTTTTTCTTTTTGTAATATATAGAACTCAAAAATACTAACAAAACAAAAGAAAGAGAATATATAATTTCCAGAGATCAAATTCATGGTATTGGTCCCATAGCTAGATTAGAATATCCCTCTTAAAAACAACTGTTTTATCTCATAATTGCTCAATCAATATTGTTCGTTAAACAAACTTGGATCATATCCAAATACCTAATTGATATAGGAGGTGACGATAATTAATAGAACAATCTTGTGATGATGAGTGGAGTTGAAGAAAAATAAACAAATAAATATCATTAGAAAGAGCATGATTCTTTGCCGCTAAACTTTTGGCTTTAATTCATTCTCTTATTATTCCATTCTTATTCTTAGGTATATATATTAAAGAAGAATAATAGTCCTACGAGTATTAAATTAATCGCATCCATATGAAGGACGATCAAACAAACGTTTACCTCATGATTTGAAGCTCATCGATCTTCTTCCTTTTTCTTTAATTGATTTGCATGTGGTTGTTAATATTCAATTCGTTATGGATCCCTAACAAATTCTACTAAATTTTTTATTCGTTAAAAAAGAAATGAAAAGTAAAATGTATACTCCTAAAAGCTGCCTCTTGATTTTATTTAACCAACGTCACTCTTTCGAATATGTAATCTAAATATGCTAAACATGATTTAATCTTAAGAAATTATAGATTAGAAATGTAGAGCTACGTTCTTGCAAATGATTATATCTATTTTAGCTTAATAATAAAGAAAATTAAAAATAAATAAAAAATTTAAAAAAATATTTCGACATTTAACGAATAAAAATGTTGACTACTGTTGATTTTAGAATCACAATATACAAATTTGATTAAAAAATTTAACTTCCAAACTCATAAAGAGATAGTAACCAACGATTGATAGAAGTTATGGTCAGAGTTCAGATTTTATAAAAAAAGTAAACAAAATAAAAAGATGCTTCACCTTAAAGGATGAGATCTGAAATTCAGAAAATCTTTCTCAAAAAAAAAGACATACCGAATTTGGGGGTTTGTTATAAAATATTTGTATAGCCCCTAATACTAAAAACCGGATTTAAGAGTATAAGAAGTTCTAAGAAACCGGTTTGATAATTAAGTATTCTTTCATATTTTAAAGGATATGTTACAATTGAAAGAGGATACTAACTCCTCATAACACATTTTGATGCCTAATAACTCAATTTTAAGGTTAATTGTACATTATAACCATCATTCTACTATTAAAGGAGAATGTTAGAATATTAACTATATAAATACCAAAGAGTATCATATGAAGGGAGACCACAATAAGTTATCAAGCATCTTAAGATATAAGAATAGTTCATGAAAAAGAGCAATTCACGTAAGAGAATCTCATAACATCATTATCTCGTAATATATGCACTATTCTATATACGTGCACTAAGGTCTCTTGTGACCCATCCTAATTTGAGCGTCGGAGTCCTTGCAGGAACACCCTTCACTATTGGGACATTAGAAACTCGAAATAAGAGGACGTCGGTAACATCGTGTCTCCAACCTACTCTTACAATTTTGTTCAGATAACTCCTAAACTTGAAATAGCAAAAATACTTCTGAATAATGACGCCATCTGTGGGGACACGTCACTTATCACATTCTCTTCTTTTTAAATTCTACTTTGAGATGAGTTTAGCACGAGACATGTTCACAAGATGAACAATATAGACAAAAAAAGCAAAAAATGCATGGTTATAAAAGATAAGCATTAAAGCACATAATATAAAATTTTCACCAAAAAAAAAATGAAAAGATTTACAAATTTAAATTTGTGATCATATCACTATAGCTTCAAATGCTTATAATTGCTAAACCAATTAAATGGTCAATAATTTGGAGGCTTAATAACAACGTAAAAATTGTGAAGCAAAAAATAAAAAAAAAATTGTGAATTTACCACAAAAAATACTTGAGACCCAAAGATCGAAGTTTACAAAATTGGAAGGCAAAAACTCATTTTCATATTAAAAATCCTAATTAAGCTCCTTAAAGTCAAACTACATTCATACTTAAATGTGTAAAGATATAATTTATTTTATCTTTTTTTTAATATTTTAAAGTATATTATTATTTAAAAAATAATATTATAAAAATTTATGGTAAATCGAAATAAAGAAATAATTTTTAAATAATTATATATTAAAAAAATTCATGAGTCAACTAATCCAAATTAAAAAAATCTATCATTCAATTGTCAAAACAATTGCTTTAGATAAAAAAAAATATTTAGATAGACTACACTTAAATAAAAAAAATTATCAAACAATTGTTTTAAGAAAAATAATTTCTTCATTTTAAATTCAACATTATTTTCATGATTGAATTACTATTTTATGCATAATAAATTTAATAATTATTGATTTTGATAATTAAGTATTCTTTTGAATTTTAAATGATATGTTATAAAGAGGACATTAGTTCTTCGTAACTCATTCTAATACCTAATAATTTAATTTTATGAGGTTAATTATTACATTGTAACTATTAATCTACTATTAAAGAAAAATGTTATAATAAGAGACCATAATAAGATATTAAGAATCTTATTATGAGAGTAGCTCATGAAAAGAACAATCCATATAAAAGATACTCATAACATTACAACCTCACAATATATATACTATTCTAAATACGTGTATTAATATAAGGTATGATCTTCAATTTAATTTTTTTTTTTTTGCAATTCATGCTAAATTAAGCGTCTGAGTCCTTACAAAAATATCCCACTATTAAAAATGACGAATTCATGACATTAGAAATTTGGAATAGAAAAATAGTAGTAATATCGTATCTCTAATTTATTCTCTGTAATTTTATTCAGATAACTCTTAAATTTAGATGAGCAAAAAATTTTTGAATAAAATTGTTAATAGTTTGATTAAAAAAAGAAAGGTGTAGGACCCCACATCATCGTAATTCAAATTAAAAGCATATAGCAGATACGCGATGTGGAGAACTATTGTGCATATGTTGTGAATTTGGAAGGTTTATATCATCCCAATCAAGAAGGAGAACATGGGTCATGGACACGTAGCATGTATACTTGTTTCTTTCACACATTGAAACGAACAGGCAAAGAAAACAGTTACGAACAAAATCGCCTAGCAAATTAACTTAGGCAAGAGATCTTGTTCCCTGAATTTTGCTACACGGGTTTGGTTCCGTACTTGCCCTCTCAACGTTTCCATTAGAAAAATGAATAATAGGAAGTAGGAACAGTAGATCTTTTCAAAAATTTGCGATAAATTTGACGTGTCTTTTTTTATTATTATTTGAAAAATAACGTATCAAATTCTGCATAATGTAGACTATATATAGACGAAAAAGGGGATTTATGTGCATATAATGTAGTAGATGACATCATATCAATTCACATTCAATTATTTATCCTCAAAGTATGATTTACATTCCATTTGGATTCAATAATTTATATATATTAGCCTTTTTTGTCCTTAATAACGTTATGAAAATATAAAAATATAATTTTTTTGAAATTATGTTAGCTTTATCCGAACATTATAAATTATGTTAAAAAAATTTATAAAATCAAATTACTTTTAAAAAAAATCTTATAAAAAAAGGATTCCTATCATCTAAAAAGAATAAATTTTTTGTAGATAAAAATATTAAATAATAAATTTTTTAGTTATTATTTTCATAGAAAAG
>NC_029772.3:18913018-18928696 GCF_000817695.3 Arachis duranensis | reverse complement strand
ATTTTTTAAATAATATTACTGGATTTTTTTAATTATTTTATTTTATTAATTTTATTTTTTGTAAAATAAAAAGATGGGGAGAGATAGAAATAAGAGAGAAAAGAAAGAGAAAGATAAAGAAGAAGGAGACGGAGAGATAAAGTTTGTTAATTTTGGAGAAAAATATTTTATTTTAATTGTAATGAAAAAATATTTTATGATATATTTTAATTTGTTACATTAGTATTATAAAATATCAATTATAAGTTATATATAGAATGAGAAGGGTAGAAAAAATAGAGAAGAAAAATATAGATAAAAGAATGAAGGAATAAAATTTATTAATTTTTAAAAAAATATTTCATCTTAATGTTAACGGAGTATTATGTATAAATTACAATTAAAATATTATGTTATATATTTTAATTATTAAATTTATAATTAATCATTGATAATTATATATAAGAGAGATAAATTGAGTGAAAGAATAAGAGAGATAGAAAAATAGTCAAAAGAATAGAGGATGAGGAGAGAATTTTTTAATTTTGAAAATAAAAATTAATTTCAATAACAATAAAAAAATAACATGTGTCATATTTTGGTTGTAAAATTAGTAATATATAATATATTTTAATTTCCTTAATGGTAATAGTAGTGCAAGAGGGAACTATTAGCAATACTGACAGAAGGTGCATTTGTAGTGGTAAACAAAGAAGAGAAAAGATGATGCAAATAAGACTTCTGATTAAAGCAACCGGAATCAAAATACCATTTAAAATTACCTGAAAGAGTCAAAAAAACAGTAAGAGAATTACTAGAAAGAGAAAGAAGATGCTTAAGAAGAGAC
Organism: Arachis duranensis; assembly: GCF_000817695.3. Classification (NCBI taxonomy): domain Eukaryota; kingdom Viridiplantae; phylum Streptophyta; class Magnoliopsida; order Fabales; family Fabaceae; genus Arachis; species Arachis duranensis. The sequence continues at coordinate 18,927,870 of NC_029772.3, read as the reverse complement.
ACAATATTAGACAGAGAGACAGGAAAGGAGTTGAGAGGAGCAGAGGTGGTAGATTCAGTAGTAGCAACAACAGCAGAAGCAGACATATTCTTGGAGAAGTTGGGATGAGAATGATACTTGAGGTGATCAGGACGTGGTGGGTGAGTAGGACATGTAGTATTCAAATGTTTCGAGAGCTTGCAGTAATGGCAGAACAGTTGTGGACAATTGTAGCTAATGTGACCTTTCTGTTGACATTTGCGACATTCAACAGAAGGACAATTTGAGAAGAGATGCACAGAATGGTTACAGTTTAGACAGAATGTACCCTTTCTATTTATGGCAGTAAAAACATCTAATTTTTTCATAATAGTATATACAAAGATCAAAGAGAGGAGAGAAAACTACAAATTCGGGGGCGAAAACGAGAAAACAGAAAGTAAAATTGGAAAGAGCTCACCAAAAAAACCTTAGGGAGGGTCCCACAATTTGCCACGTCAGCGCCACATCAGATGCCACATCAGCAGGGGTAGGCCACGTGGCAACGCGTGATAGGAGAAGGAAGATGCATTAGTGCTTACGCGGAGAGGAAGGTGGCACGCAAGTCGGAGAGGCGGGTCGGATCGGGTTCAACGTGGGCTAGAGCGGGTCCGTGTGCTGTTTTGGTTTCGACACGTGGCGCTCTGGGTGCCGTTGATCCTGGCCGTGGATCCAACAATGCTCGAGGCGTCTGGAGAGTGGAAAACCTGAAGCGAACACCGATCTTCAAGAGGTGCGTGAGGGCACGTCTGGCGGCTGCTGGCAACGAGTCTGGAGGCGTTGGAATCGTGACGACGAGACGAACACACTGGTGGCGACGGTGATAAACCAAAGCGTTGGGAAAGGATCGAAAAATAAAGGTAAAGAACACTGCCAGAAGAGAAAGACAAAGGGGTTATGAATGAATTTTCATGCAAGAAAAAAAAAACAAAGAACCTATATTCTGATACCATGTTAGAAGCAAGAGAATAATTTGAAGAGTGTATTATTCAAGTTGTTATTAAAGGTACAATATACAAGGATATATATAAATAATAGAAGAATCAAAGTAATAAAAGTACAAAATACTACAATAAATATACAGATATGTTATATAAATATTGGTGATTAATTGATCATAATTGATAATTATACTTTAACATTTTTAAAGAGCATTTATATTGAATATTTTTATCATATTTTAAAATATTATAAACATATTTTTAGTGATAATAAATTTGAAGGATATTTCTTCTTTAAACAAAAAAGGCAAAGCTTATATTTATCATTTCAAATATTACTATACATGTGTAGTTGTGTTGTATACTGGAAATATGAATATATAATTATGGACAAAAAAATAAAAGAGAAAAGATGAATATCTTTCGTCCATAATTATTGGAGAAGAATATAATGTTTATCAAAATCATATATATTACAATAACAACAAAGATAAAATCAATTTAAAAAGAATGTACTGTTTGTACTTTGTATTCCAATAGTGATCGAAAAGAATTTAAATCTTTTAAATTTTAGATTTTTATTTTAGAAAATAAAATGAGATCTCATTATTAATTATTTTTTTATATATTTTTTTAGTTTTATCTATTAAATAAATAATAATAGATCATATTTTATTTTCTAAAATTAAATTTAAAATTTAAAAAGATTCCAATCCGATTGAAAAATGAGAAAATGAGTGTATTATTATTGGCGCGAGGAATTTGTGGGGACTGAAAATGCCAAAATAAAAGTGCGCAATTCAAGTTTAAGGTCAGCGAGTCGCAGAATATAAGGAAACATCCAAAGTGGGCCTTATAAGAATACACATAACACATCTATGGTCTATGCCAAACACTAGATTTGAGTTGCGTAAGAAGGTTGAACTATCTTTCTTTACTGGTTCTAATAACATAATTAATAACTATCTTCAGTTCATAGACTAAAAAATTTATATATGATTAATTTTAATGTGAAATACAAAAGTATTTGATTATTTTAGTATTTTATATAATTGTGATAATAATACAAAACGTCATTGATATTTTGTAATAAAACAATTTTTTAATTATAAAAGAACAAAACGTTATTGACGTTTTGTAATAAAAAATATTATTTTAATTATTAAAAGACAAAACGTCATCGACGTTTTGATAAAAAAATATTATTTTAGTTGTAAAAATATAAAACGTCATTGACGTTTTGTAAATAACTATAGCAATGTTTAACACATAGTTTAGTCCATCATGGAGGATTTCACACTTAATAATACAATATAAAAAATAAAAAGTTCCAGTTCATAACCAGTCATTTTGGCTATTTTGTACACTAATTAAGAAACCTAAAACCAAGATTAATTGTAAAACTATTTATTAAAATTCCTGTACTTAATAATTAAGTTATAGTGTTAATGCTCCAATGGTTATTATATGAAAGAAAAAATAACAAAAATATTTAATAAAAATTACATTGAACTAAGAATTAAGTTTTTTTTTCAAGTGATCATCATTGTGGTGGTATACTACTATTCTACTAGACACCAAAAAGAATACTACTTCCCCTTCTAAGGATGCTTTCGGTGAAGTAGATCAATTATTTAAGAATTGACGATATAAATAATTGTTAGGGACCTTTTGTCCACAATAATAATTTTAAGGGACCAAGGTATTGGGGATAAAAGATTGACACACGATTGACACTGTTATAGTACAATGATGCATGTATTTTTATTCCAATAGATCAAAAGAAAGGCAAAAGGTTCAAGTTGTCATTTTCTTCAAAAATCAAGACAATAGCTGCTATAGCCTATAAGCCGTGTCACGATAGTTTTGGGTGACCTATGTTCGATTTCACAGCCTTTCTATTCTTTTTAAGGTATTACACATGTCACGGTTCTGTCATGTAACAAAGAAAAAATACAAAGGTGTATATATTATAGACATTTTGAAAAAGGGGTTTTTCTGAAATAAAATAAAAAGTTATTTTTTTTCGAACCTAAAATTCCAATTTTAATTTTAAAAATATGATTTTTTTTTTTTGAGTTTGCCCAACTCTTATATAATTTTACAGAGTTCGTCGTATTCCAACAAACATCTTCTAAATTTTCAGAAATTTCAATTTTTAAGTCATTATCATCCTCTCAAATGGTATACAAGAATATACAAAAATACACGGACAAGCGTAATTTTTTTCAATATATTATAGCCTCCAAAAATATACAGGTACATAAAAATAAGTCATTTAACAAGAATTTTTAATTACAAATTAAAAAATTACTATTTCCAAAAAAAATCGACTTATTCCTTGTATATTTTTATGTACTCTAAAAATGATAATAATTATCATTATTAACCTTCTAATTTTTTTTTCTCACCCAATCTGATAAAGATATAGAAATTCAGCAGAAGGTACGACAAACTTGTTTTAAATACAAAAAAAATCATATTTAAAAAATTAGTTGAAAAATCGAATTTGAAAAAATAATTATTTCTTATTTTATTTCAGAGAAAAAAAATCCTTTTTGAAAAACCAACCAACAAAACACTTAAATGAAACTGATTCGCAATAAATTTACCTTTGGCTTAAAAAACTGAAAAAGACAACGTACAACCAAAAAATAGACATTTTGAGAAAATAATCATCTAAAGTTTAAAAAATGATAAATTACAAAGGTTAAAACTTTAGTGTTATTAATTTTATAACTTACATCATACACATAATCCCCTATCTTAATTTAATGACAATTAAACTCATTTTTTCATTTCCAATCTCAAACTTCTAACAATTACTTAAACATGAATAAACTAACCAATTTAAAAAGAAAAATAAAAGTTGTATTAAAATATATATCTTCATAAAATAAATTAATAAATAGATAATAATGATAATATTCATAATTTTTAGTGTTATTTTGAATTATGTAGATTTAATGTTAAAGGTAGCTAGGCAATTAAACATTCCATGGCTGCAGGTTACGACGTTTCATAAACTTGGAACTTGTTCAAAACCTAGTAATGCTGTACCATCTACCAAACAACCAGAAAATCTGCAACTGAGATTTGAATCAAACATACATACGACTTTACGGAAATTGAATCAAGAATACTTTTCCAAATTAGGATGAGCACACAAATCAAATGAGATTTTTAAGACCTGAATTTGACAGGGTAAAACCAAAGAGAAAACAAAAACAAGCAAAAACAAGAAAACACGAAGAGAAGATGCTAACGAAACTCGAGTTTTACAAGGCATAATCTCCTAAACAGTTCCATCAGAAGGAAAATCTCAGTCATCCAGAGGACGCGTCTCAACCGAAGAGAAAGCACCATATTTCAACAAATGACAGCAACTCAATCTGTTCGATTTCTACTACTTTCGGCATTTCTGACTGGGTTGAAGTAAGGATGGGCCTGGGTAACATCAAACAATTTCAACAACTGCAACACATTCACAAGTCATTGCGTAGTAAACAGATATACTGAACAATTCAGGTTTTACCATGGCTTCTTTTGCAGTTGGACGTTCTTGGTGATCATACCGTAGTTAATGAACTTTGTCCATGGCTTTCGGCTATGCCTATCGCAATATTAGTGTGTTAGCTAACAATGGTTGGAACGAGTGAAGCTCCAATTTGAGCCTCAAAATATTAACAATGATAATTTAAACCCCAAAAATTATTATTTTTCAAGTGGCACCCGAATGATCCAAATGACCCCACAAATTAGTCTCAAGACCATTTTGCTAGCAAATTAATCCATGAATAGTCATTTCATTATTAATACTGAAAAACACCAATAGAAATGACTAATTAAAACAGCATTGATCATTGAGGTACTATTAAGTAATAAAAACATCTTTTCGGGACTTATTTTTCTGGGTCAAATTAAACCCTTGAATGAACAAAAGCAACATCTATACAGAATTATAGAACATAAACAAACCTCCCAACAAGCGCTGCAAGATGTGGGTCCAACTCTATGCGATACTTATTTAAATATGCACTTAATTCATCTGTACCGAGTACCTATAGCAGTGGAGGAGAAAACAGAGATCAATCTACATTCTTGATCTCAATCTATTCAATGTTCAAGTTGCATCTAATACATGATATAGATAACAATATGAGTGAACATCCTTTGCAGATCCAAATCTAGTTCGGATTTCTGGTTGACTTTCACAAACATGAATAACAACAGAAGATAAAACAAGCAACTAGCAACACGCTTAGATAAGTTTCCAAAAATCAAGATCTGAACAGAGGAAAGAGACTTTCGAAACCCATTGACATTTCAATACATCACAGAAAGAGATTATTCCATAACAAGAACAACCACTGAGATAAGCAATAGTACAAAGAAAAAATAGTAAAGAAAACGGCAACAAAATTAAGGGGGGACTACAATAGACCAGAACATCACACATATGCATTGGAACAAAATCCATAGTCAGAATCAGGCGGGTACAAATTAAAAACATCAAAAGACCCAGAGCAAAAGCAGAAATTCTTTTTCACCCAGACACAGATGACAGAACCAACACAATCTGGCACCAACACCACTAATAGTCTTCACTTACCTTCGCTATTTTGACCAGTTGATCATAGTTATCATGTCCATAAAAGAATGGCTCCTTCCGGAATATCTGAAAGAACATACAACTCAGGTAAATGCAGAGTCCAAGCTATACAATGTCTTCAAAGACGATATTAATACATCCCCTAGTCAAAGAGTATAAGGTTTTACATGCCGAGGACCGAGCATAAACAGTAAATATTTAAAAATTAAAATAATTTTGTACAATATGCATCTCTTACCATTCCAGCAAACATACAACCAAGACTCCATAAATCAAGAGAATAATCGTAGTCTTGAAGATCAACAAGAAGCTCGGGGCCTTTGAAATATCTACAAGAAAAGCACATATAAAGATCACAATTGTGAATGACAACACGAAGAGCCCACCATGGGGGATTTGCTGAGTTAAGTAGTGTTTTTTTCTTTTCTTTTCTTTTTTGTTCAGTTTTCTTTTGACCAAAATACTAAGCTATAATATAGTTGTCCATTTTTTCAAAACTCTATTTGATCCCAAATCAATTGAACTCCTTTTTCAAATCAACTACATACTTCCTCTGGTAAAAAATAATACTTTTAAACTTTATTTGGTCCCAAATAGATAATATAGGAAGCATCAATTAATTAATTTTCCCACAAACCTATTAAATGAAATAGAGAAAGTATAAGAATAGGATAAGTAATAAGGGTGATTTTGTACACTCAAATTTGTCTAAACTCAAAATGTTACGAATTATTTCCTCAACCCCAGTGTTACTGCAAACTTGGGAAGGAAGGAGTACTTTCTATAGTCCATTTATAAAGAACAAACACATGAGATAGAATTACGTATTTGGCATTTACCTGGTGTAAAGCTCATCATCTGTAAAGAGGGCTTTCCCTCTTAAACATGTTAATAGATTGGAAAGCTATTATTAATAGATAAATATTTTGTTTGTTTACTCCTCTATAGGGGATTTTTTATTCTCTATCTTGTATCTCAACATCTTATTAGAATTCTTCTTTTATCCAAAAAAGCAGTACAAATATATACCCTCTTTTATTAAAACAAACAAACACCATCAATAACTAAACCTGCATTGCCCATTTTCTAAGAAGCAACAAGTCTTTCTTTCAGATGCATTTACCTTTAAATATGGCACCAGTAATCCCTTTTTGTCTTTCAGTTCAAGTTTTAATTTTCTTAAACAAGTATCAAATTATTTTAAAAAGTACATGTAAAAACTACATCAAAAAGAGAAGGAACAAAATAAAAAATAAAACGGAGTTAAAACATAAGTGCCTATTTCAATAGTTCACTGGTAATAATGTAGATGACTACTATTCTGAAGTTTTCCATATTTGAACTTTGTAATCAGATGGCGTAAGGATTCCTGCGAAAATATTAAAATTAGCATTGAGCACACCAAATTTTGAAGATCCAAAACCCTTTCCTTTCTGGTCATACTCAAGTTTCCATCATACCAAATATCACTTTATCTGGTATTAATTTTACTTTATCTGGTATTAATGTAGCAAAACCAAATGAAATCCTCATAAGCTTGGAACTTGATCAACTTATTCCTTTGGAATTAGTGGTATTAATTTTACTGGCATACATATAAACAAGACATTCTAATGGCTTATAGAAGGAATAATTGCAAATAGTGGATAGCAGGAGAAATTGATTACTTTATTAAAATTGATATATCATCTGAAAAAGTAACAAATAAGACAAGGCGTATAAGAACCTGGACGCAACGCGAACATTATATTCTTTCCCAGGATGATAAAACTCTGCAAGCCCCCAATCTATAAGCCTAAGTTTTCGCTGCTCATGGTCAATCATCACATTATGTGGCTTTACATCCCGATGCATAATTCCTTGAGAGTGGCAGTAATCTAGTGCCTGGCAGAAACTTCAAATAATTTAGCACCTCTAAGTTGATGACCAAAAACTATTGGAAAAAATTGCATTGGTCAAGAAACCTTATGCAAATTTAAATTACAAACTTAACTAAGTAACACAATTTCAATACATACACCAAATGCAAACCAGGATATACAGCATGTTTGACTATATGTGAGAATATGTAAATTTGCAGGATGCACAACAGACAGAACTTCATATTTTAGTGCTGCTGCAGAACAGTTGATGAAATTTAATGACATGTACCTCTCCCCCGAATCAAAGATAATCATTATTGAATACCCCATAAATAATTTGCACAAAGGGAAAAAAAATGAAACAGAAAAGGGCAACCCAGTGCACAAGCATCCCACGTTAACGCAGGGTTCGGAAAAGGGTCGCACCCAAAGGGTGTCATGTACGCAGTACTAAATACTCTTCATATAAAATGGTTATACCAAATGTGCTATGATCAACAAGAAATAAAAAGAATTTAAGTTGAAGAATCATAATCAGGGACATTGGCGTTACAAGTATGTCACATGAGGAACAAATGGCTAAAGAATCCCTTGCATGCAAGCCTGGCTTCGTAAAATGATTCAATGAGAAAGAAACAGGTTCTTTAATTGTTATAATCATGAAAGGGAAGAGTACTTGCATCAAAGCATTGCAATAACAGAAGTGGAGCATAATTGAGTTCTACAAACCCCTTATATGACATAAACCAAATGCGAGAAATCAGGCCCAATAAACCAACCAAAATTCATCCCTTTCTTGTATATTAATATCATTAAGATCAGACAACCAAAATGGATCATTCATCTTCACTATACCTAAGACAGAAGTATTCACCAAATCTCTACAGCAATCGGCAGAAATATTGAACAGTTTCTAATTTCATTTAACAGCAATTTTATTTTATTTTTTTAACAAATAGGGTTTAATTTAACAGAAAAATTCACATACATAACAACCAACCAATTTAAAATATCTTGTATCCAGTGAGACACAAGGGGGAAAAAGCACCAACAGAAATATGAGAGCACCGAACTTACTTGTCTGAAAATCTGTCATTAAAATAAGAGAAATACGCTCCAACTGAACAAAGATATCAAACAAAGTTTAATGACAGAATTTCAGAAAAGCAGGTTCAGTGCTCTCATATTTCTTTGGTATGATAACTGATTTAAGGCAAGGCACAACCACCACCGACCAAATATATAGTACAAAGTGTTATATAAACAGTATTCACAGAACAGTGCAAAATGAGATGCAGAATAGAACAGCTTAAGTCTTAATATTTCTAAGTCAAATGAAGCATTTAATATGTCATGACCAGAGAGATATAAAAAATAACATAATGAGTAACAAATGATAGCAATAGATGTTCATGTTCTTTGACAAAATGAGAGATTTAAACTTGCCTTTAAAAGTTCATAGATGTAATATCTTATATCATAGTCTGACAATGTGGGATAAAGCACTTTAAAATCAGTGTTATTAACATATTCAAATATAAGGCTTGGGGTCTTTGACTGCTGGTCTCTAACAATGTCGAGCAACTTTACAATATTGGGCCCCCCACAAAGATTCTGTAAAATTTTGATTTCCCTCTTGATCTGCATTCAAAATGCAAAGCAAATATAAGATTTTGAGAACATCATACAAAATCAGCATATGGAAGGCAAATTATATTGTATTTTTCAAACACAACTAAATAACTAACAACCGGTTACCAGGAAGCTTTGATATTAGACCATACATATTCCAAGTGAACAAATGGAAAGTTGAACCACCCTCTATCACAACGCCACTTACATGACAGTCAAATCCAAGAATGAAGACACAATGCCATAGGCAGTAAGATGCATAGGCAACAGTGGTTAAGAAGAGCCAAAAAAAGCATGACTCATCGGCTCATCTAACCAGGTGGAGTTGGCTAAAATTATATGCATCAAACTATAGTTATAACACCAATTTGTCCAATCACTATCAGTATTAAATTATCGAAGAACCATTTAAATCAAGGAATTCAGATAAATCTCTAGCACCTAAGCAATAGATCACGCTTAAATCGAAACTACATATTACCATTCTAAAATGCCCCACACAGAAGTAATAGTATAACTATGCAAACTGAAATAGAATCTCAAGCCACCTCTGAATACATTATCCTACAAAGAAATAGAAGAAAACACATATACACCACTACGTTTTCTACAGCCACTCGCCATAGGGATACAACTGACATCTCGATCAAGTAAAATTATTTTGAGTGATTCTGACAAACCCTATCCCCCAAAAATAACTGTGTCTGTGAGTGTATAAGTGAAACTTTCCAACTGCAATCCAATGTCTGCATTATACATACTTATACATACTCTATAGTCTATACTTATATACTTTAGCCTTTATATATTTACTATCTATCTCCACTATTACAACATATTAAGTGGCCAAAACTATACTATTACTATACCATATTATTATATTAACAACAAACCCAGTTGAATGATATAAACGATAACAAGATATTTCAAAAAAAAAAATTCATAATTGCATAAAGCACACAAGAATATCACTAACCTTCTTCTTCTTCACAGGCTTCAGGATCTTTATGACGCATTTTTCGTTATCGGTGCAGTGAACACCCTCAAACACCTCACTGTATTTCCCTCTTCCCACCTTCCTCACCACCTCATAATCATCTTGCTCCCTGCAACTCGCAAAAAAACCAACAAGAAATCAACACACACCACGGGGAAAATAAATAACTAGACCCTAATTTTTTGTTGTCAACAATTTGCAAAATCCAAAGAAATTTTAGAAATAATAAAGAGGATAGGGGGATATCGAAATTGAAAATTAAAGAGAGGAAAATAAGGAGAGTGGATTATTCTTTACCCCCACTGGACGTTGAGGGTCTCGTAGTCCCAATATTCTTTAGGGCGAACGACGTTGACGTCGGCGTAAACCCTTGCCTTGGACGACGCGCCGGGCCGGCGCGTCGACTTGCCAATCTTTTGTGCCAGGGTTTCGGCGGCGGCGAGTGCTGGCGGAGGGCGGAAAGCAACGCGTCGCGCGAGAGGGAGAAGGAGAAGGAGGTCTGTTGGAACTGGAAGGGCCTTATGGCCATTTACTTCGAAATTCGAGGAGAAAAACAGAATTAAAACCACTTTGATGATTCATGACTTTGGACTTCGAAGTTCGGACTCAATTTTCGAGCGCTCTTTTCCTTTTCCCTTAAAAAAATTAAAAAAAAAAAAGAAAAAACTACTATTTGTACCCATAAACTTTACATGCTGACAAAAGTACCTATAGAAGAAAAAAAGTAATTTTGTATCTAACGATAGTAGTATAGTATCCGAATATCATTAAAACATTAGCTCTATTAATTTAAAGGCCAACACGGCATGTTAAGTGCTTACCTGCCTTTTGATTTTTAATTTTTATTTTTTTAAGAACCTTCCAGGTGGATATAGAAGAAAAAGAGAGAAACGTTAGAGGCACGTCGCGTCATTCCATCTTCTTCCTCACCACCCTTCTGCATGCCCTAGCAGAAAGAGAGAGACGTGAACCACGTACTGAACCCTACGCGACCAACCAATCCGCCCAACCACCTCCGTCCGCCCGAAACGACCACCGGCGACCAGCATCGCCCAATCCTTCTTCCCTTTTCTTCTCTATTTCCCCATTTCTTCCCTCCTTTACACGAAGTCACCCTGTCTCTGCGCGAACAGCACCTGCTACGCATCTTCCAATTCGGCGAGCAACCAACGGCGGCAAACTGTTGTGCCGCTGCGACCACCACTCCTCCGCCTCGCCTACTTTCTTCGTCATTCCCTCTCATCAACGCATGTTCCATTCCCTACCCCTGCTTTCCTATCTTTCTTTTCTTTATTTTTATTGCTTTTTCATTCTGTTTTAGTGATCTAGTTAGGTTAAGTTAGATGATTTCTGTGTTTTGGATTGAATGTGTTTGTTGTGGCTGAATTTTCTAGGTTGTTTGATGCCTACATCGAACTAAACATGCTGTCTGAATTTGCTGCACACCACATGCTCGATATATCGCCTGAATGGAGTCTTTGATTTAAACGTTATGTCTGATCAGCATAGGGCTTAAGTTTTATTTTCATTAGGCATTTTAATTCACAAATATGCAGTTTTCGGAACTTCTTGATGATGATTGTGATTAAACTTTGGTTATGCGCTAGTTGAATGTCCTTGTTAAACACCAAATTGGTGAATTTGTTTGGTTAATTTGTGCATATTTTAGCTCTTAATCATATTTTTGGTGAAATTTGTAGCAGTACATACCATGTTTTGTTTAGTGAATTGTTGAGTTGCTTACTCATGTGTTCTTGAACATAAATGAGCATATACAATAGTAGGTGTATTGATATGGACTATTCATTTTTTGATTTTTTATTCATGTCTTAAAGTTAAAAAAAATTGGGTGTTGGGTAATGTTATAAACTGATTATGTTTATTGATGGTTCATTCAATTTTTGATGATTCATTCATTTGGGTGTTGGGTAATATTAGAAGATTTGAAATTTTTTTTGTTATTGACAGAAATGGCTACAACAACGCATATCACGTTAGTAATACACCATAGAGGTATACTTGAAAGGGGGTCGGATGGCAAGTTGTGTTATACAGAAGATAAAATTACTGAGGTGGAGAGAGTTAACGTGGATACTCTGAATGGCTTCTTCATTAGTGACCTACTGAAAGACGTTGGGTATCCAATCATCTCCGATTTCTACTGGCAACATCCTGGAATGAAAATTGAGGGTGGTTTGAGACTTATGCGACTTGACATGGATGTTGTTAAGATGTATGAAGTTGCTGTGGAGAATGGACATAAGATTGAATTATACACAGAGCACCCCATTAGTCAAGCAGATGTTATAGAAGCACCTGGTGAGGTTAATGTTACTCCATCAAGGAGGATGAGGAAAGTTTGTGTTAGGAGGACTCCAACTCCAAAGAAGGAAAAAGGTCCTAGAAGAATTCTTCAACTGGAAGGGGTACAAACTGAAGCCCAAATTACAGAGGAGACCCATGGTATAGAAAAGGCCCAAGTAGATGTCAGTCCATTTCCATCAGTTCTAGCTACACCAAACACAGTTCCTGTATTTGAAGAATCTGCTACACCAAACACATTTCCAACAACATCTATTCCTCTTGATCATGAAAACTTGGGAGACATATCTGTCCAGTTTAACATTGACAACAATGCCTAGCCAAAGTCACCAACATACACAGAGCCACCCTCTACCTCTGATGATCCACAAGACGAATTGCTCACCCAATATGTTCCTTTACCACGGAATCAATCTTCCTCCCAATCCATGCCTGAACCACATCCAACCCCCCGAACCAACACCCCTTCTACCAATCCATCTGCCACAGTAAATGCTCCAGAAACACAGAATAACAACACAGAGGAGGGTACTGGAGATAGTAGGAGAAAATAGATAAGGAGATATACTAAGAGACCCCTTCCAACTGGACAAACATTTATCCCTAATACAGATTCGAATCAACCTTCATCAGTATTTATCCCGGTGGATGGGGAAGAATATTCAGATGATGAACCTGGTGTTTATTGCTATGAGTCAGAGGGCCTCTACAGCATTGGAAGTGATGAAGATGACCAGGGAAGGTCATTTCCACAGGGCAATGCCGATGCACCTGTTAAGGAGGTGAGGCTGGAGCTTGAAATGGAGTTTGAGACTCTGCAACAGTTCAAGAAAAGTGTAAGAAAGTTCAATATTAACCTTGGAAGAAGTATTTTTTTCCCAAGGATTGATTCAACAAGATGCAAAGCTATTTGCTATGATGAAAATTGCCAGTGGCTTACTGGTCTTCCATGTAGGCATGTCTGTGCTGCCATTGCATACCAAAATCGCAGGGCCGAGGACTTTGCTCACAACTGGCTTACTATGGGAGCATACAACCTAGCATATCAGTGGACAATTCAACCTGTCCCAAGCCAAGAATACTGGGAGAAGGGAAATCACTATCCATTATTGCCTCCTGTGTATAGAAAACCTATTGGGAGACATACTAAAAAGAGAGACAGTCGTAGAGATGGTCCTAGAGAGAATCCTGATCCCCATAGAGCAAAGAGGAGATATGGCCCCATTAAATATAAATATTTTCTGAAGGTATAACTTAACATTCAATATTTCCTTCGTTTACTTGTGCATATTGATTGTCTTATAAAAAAATTAAAATTACAATTATTGCTGCTGTGGTCTCAAACTGGTCATAACAGCAAAGGATGTGACAAGAAGAAAGAAGTTATGGCTAGCGGAGGAGCTGCATCAGGTAGTGGTAGTCAGCATCATGGTGTAGCAGCAACAACTGAAGGTATGGCTGTTGATGATCTTGATGAGGATGCTGCCAGAGAGCAAGAGATGTATTGAGAAGAGACTTTAGAGGGAGCAGATGCTGAAGCATCAGCTTCAGATTCACCCAATGTAAGTTATTTATATGCACTCTCTTCTTCTACTTATTGGCATGAAGATAAATTTATCTTGCATTAAACATTTAAATTAATGCAATTACCCATTTATAGGTGAATGTTGATGATCTGAACTGTGTGAATCCTTCTGAAGAACCTATGGCAGTAAGACATCCACCTTCTAACTCCTCAACTGCATATGTGCCACCTAAACCTATCATGAATCCAACCATGTCCAAGAGACCAATTAGGAGGAGAAACGTTAAGAGGCCACCACCGTCACAACCTTCTCCCCTCAGACCTTCCCCACCACAACCTACTCCCATAACGCCTACCACACCACAACCTTCTGTTGTTAGGCCTACATCACCAACTAACCAACCTCTTCCAAAAGTTACCAGACAAACAATGCATGGTGCATGGTGCACGAAATTGTGATCAATACTTTTCACAACTCAATTAATCCCCGGTGATGAACCCAAAACTTGGTGTTCAATACCATGGCATAAACACAACTTCGCACAACTAACCAGCAAGTGTACTGGGTCGTCCAAGTAATAAACCTTACGCGAGTAAGGGTCGATCCCACATAGATTGTTGGTATGAAGCAAGCTATGGTCACCTTGTAAATCTTAGTCAGGCAAACTCAAATGATTATGAATGATGAATAAAACATAAAGATAAAGATAGAGATACTTATGCAATTCATTGGTGGGAATTTCAGATAAGTGTATGAAGATGCTTGGTCCCTTCCGTCTCTCTGCTTTCCTACTGTCTTCATCCAATCCTTCTTACTCCTTTCCATGGCAAGCTGTATGCAAGGGTTTCACCGTTGTCAGTGGCTACCTCCCATCCTCTCAGTGGAAATGTTCAACGCACCCTGTCACGGCACGGCTATCCATCTGTCGGTTCTCAATCAGGT
>NC_029772.3:18912272-18912350 GCF_000817695.3 Arachis duranensis | reverse complement strand
TGCCAATTGGGCTTCTGTAGCTCCAGAAAATCCACTTTGAGTGCAGGGAGGTCAGAATCCAACAGCATCTGCAGTCCT
>NC_029772.3:18911789-18912062 GCF_000817695.3 Arachis duranensis | reverse complement strand
CAAACATACTAAAAACATACTAAAAACAATGCCAAAAAGCGTACAAATTATCCGCTCATCACAACACCAAACTTAAATTGTTGCTTGTCCTCAAGCAACTGAAAATCAAATAAGATAAAAAGAAGAGAAGATGCAATGAATTCCAAAAACATCTATGAAGATCAGTATTAATTAGATGAGCGGGGCTTTTAATTTTTTGCCTCTGAACAGTTTTGGCATCTCACTCTATCCTTTGAAATTCAGAATGATTGGCTTCTTTAGGAACTCAGAATC
>NC_029772.3:18910958-18911452 GCF_000817695.3 Arachis duranensis | reverse complement strand
CCTTTTTTTTCGAATTTTTTTTTGTATTCGCTGCTTTTTCTTGCTTCAAGAATCATTTTATGATTTTTCAGATCCTCAGTAACATGTCTTCTTTTTCATCATTCTTTCAAGAGCCAACATTCATGAACCACAAATTCAAAAGACATATGCACTGTTTAAGCATACATTCAGAAAACAAAAGTATTGCCACCACATCAAAATAATTAAACTGTTATAAAATTCAAAATTCATGCAATTCTTCTCTTTTTCAATTCAGAACATTTTTCATTCAAGAGAGGTGATGGATTCATAGGACATTCATAACTTTAAGGCATAGACACTAAGACACTAATGATCACAAGACACAAACATAGATAAACATAAGCACCAAAATTTGAAAAACAGAAAAATAAAGAACAAGGAAATTAAAGAACGGGTCCACCTTAGTGATGGCGGCTTGTTCTTCCTCTTGAAGATCCTATGGAGTACTTGAGCTCCTCAATGTCTCTTCCTTG
>NC_029772.3:18909122-18909688 GCF_000817695.3 Arachis duranensis | reverse complement strand
GAGAGAATGAGTTGAGGTTGGTGGGGATCCTGTGGGGTCCACAGATCCTGAGGTGTCAAGGAAAAGTCATCCCTGCACCAAGTGGCGAGCAAAATTGCTCTTTGTGCCAATTCTGGCGTTAAACGCCGGGCTGGTGCCCATTTCTGGCGTTTAACGCTAACTTCTAGCCCTTTTCTAGCGTTTAACGCCAGTCTGGTGCCCCTTTCTGGCGTTAAACGCCCAGAATGGTGCCAGATTGGGCGTTAAACGCCCATCCTGCTACCCTTACTGGCGTTTAAACGCGAGTAAGTTCTTCCTCCAGGGTGTGCTATTTGTAATGCTATTTTTGAATTTGCTTTGATTTTTACAGTTGTTTTTATTGACTCCACATGATCATCAACCAAAAGAAAACATAAAACAATAATGGAAATTTAACATAGATAGATAAAATATTGGGTCGCCTCCCAATAAGCGCTTTTTTAGTGTCAACAGCTTGACAGTGGGCTCTCTTGGAGCCTCACAGATAATCAGAGCATGGTTGTGGCCTCTCAACACCAAACTTAGAGTTTGGTTGTGGCCTCCCAACA
>NC_029772.3:18908504-18908736 GCF_000817695.3 Arachis duranensis | reverse complement strand
CTTGAAGGTCATGGTGCCTATGGTACAAGGTATTGAAAACTTCCCGGGATCCTGTCTCTTTTGAGGTAATTTCTGCCTAGACAAGTCATTTAGTTCTTTGGTGAGCAAAGGGGGTTCATCCTCCCAAGTCTCATTTCCAAACAACTTGTCATTTAGCTTCATGATTGCTCCAAGGTATTTAGCAACTTGCTCTTCAGTGACATACTCATCCTCTTCAGAGGAGGAATATTCA
>NC_029772.3:18907895-18908254 GCF_000817695.3 Arachis duranensis | reverse complement strand
CTTGGAAGAGTACTAGGAGGGAGTTCAGTAATTTTCTTGCTCATCTGTCCCACTTGTGCCTCCAAGTTTCTAATGGAGGACCTTGTTTCAGTCATGAAACTTTGAGTGGTTTTGATTAGATCAGAGACCATGGTTGCTAAGTCAGAGTGGTTCTGCTTAGAATTCTCTGTCTGTTGCTGAGAAGATGATGGAAAAGGCTTGCCATTGCTAAACCTGTTTCTTCCACCATTATTGTTATTGAAACTTTGTTGAGGTCTCTGTTGATCCTTCCATGAGAAATTTAGATGATTTCTCCATGAAGGATTATAGGTGTTTCCATAGGGTTCTCCCATGTAATTCACCTCTTCCATTAAAGGGTT
>NC_029772.3:18907464-18907806 GCF_000817695.3 Arachis duranensis | reverse complement strand
TTGCATTCCAGACAGACTTTGAGAAATCATATTGACAGGCTGAGTCAATATTTTGTTCCGAGCCAATATGGCATTCAGAGTATCAATCTCAAGAACTCCTTTCTTCTGATTTGTCCCATTATTCACAGGATTCCTTTCAGAAGTGTACATGAATTTGTTATTTGCAACCATTCCAATTAGTTCTTGAGCTTCTGTAGGCGTCTTCTTCAGATGAAGAGATCCTCCAGCAGAGCTATCCAAAGACATCTTGGACAGTTCAGCCAGACCATCATAGAAAATACCTATGATGCTCCATTCAGAAAGCATATCAGAGGGACACTTTCTGATTAATTGTTTGTATCT
>NC_029772.3:18905638-18906708 GCF_000817695.3 Arachis duranensis | reverse complement strand
AAGTGATTTTTGAAAAAGATTTTGAAATTAGAAATCAAAAAGATTTGATTGAAAACTATTTTGAAAAAGATGTGGTTAAGAAGTTATGATTAGTTTAAAAAATATGTGATTGAGAAAATATGATTTGAAAAACATTTTAAAAAGATTTGATTTTAAAAATTAATGACTTGGCTAACAAGAAAAGATATGATTCAAACATTAAACCTTTCTCAACAGAAAAGGCAACATACTTGAAATGTTGAATCAAATCATTAATTGATAGCAAGTATCTTTGAAAATGGAAAGAAATTGATTTTGAAAATATATGATTGAAAAGATATGATTTCAAAAAGATTTGATTTTGAAAAATTTTGAAAACTTGAAAAAAAATTTGAATTAAAAACAGAATCTTCCCTCCTGTGCCATCCTGGCATTAAACGCCCAGAATGGTGCACATTCTGGCGTTTAACGCCCAAAACACTACCCTTTTGGGCGTTAAACGCCCAGCCAGGCACCCTGGCTGGCGTTTAAACGCCAGTCTGTCTTCTTCACTGGGCATTTTGAACACCCGGCTTTTTCTGTGCAATTCCTCTGCTGTATGTTCTGAATCTTCAATTCTCTGTATTATTGACTTGAAAAGACACAAATTAAAAATATTTTTGGATTTTTAAGGAATAATCAAAATGTAACTAAAATCAAATAACAATGCATGCAAGACACCAAACTTAGCAGTTTGTATACTACTGACACTAACAAAATGAGAATGCATATGAGACACATAAACACTCAAGTCAAGAGAGTTCAAAGATCAGAGCAATGAAATCATCAAAAACATTCTTGAAGATCACTTAAGACACATGGATGAATGCAAGAAGAACAGAAACATGCAATTGACACCAAACTTAAAATGAGACTCTAGACTCAACAAGAAACATAAAATATTTTTGGTTTTTATGATTTTGTAATTTTTTTTGGTTTTTTCGAAAATTAAGTGGAAAAGAAAATAAAGATATCAAAATTCTTAATGAGAATTCCAGGAATCATGCAATGTTTAGTCTAAGACTCCGGTCCAGGAATTAGACATGGCTTCA
>NC_029772.3:18905076-18905421 GCF_000817695.3 Arachis duranensis | reverse complement strand
TCCTGGCAACGGCGCCAAAAACTTGGTGCTGTTGCCGGATCAGAAATTTGGCACTGATGTTACCGGACCAAAAGCTTGCCGAAAACTCGAACAATCCCCGGCAACGGCGCCAAAAACTTGGTGCATGAAATTGTGATCAATACTTTTCACAACTCAATTAATCCCCGGTGATGAACCCAAAAACTTGGTGTTCAATACCATGGCATAAACACAACTTCGCACAACTAACCAGCAAGTGTAATGGGTCGTCCAAGTAATAAACCTTACGCGAGTAAGGGTCGATCCCACATAGATTGTTGGTATGAAGCAAGCTATGGTCACCTTGTAAATCTTAGTCAGGCAAAC
>NC_029772.3:18894495-18904209 GCF_000817695.3 Arachis duranensis | reverse complement strand
CTTGTGCCAGTTCCGGCGTTTAACGCTGGGAATTCTGAGGGTGACTTTGAACGCCAGTTTGGGCCATCAAATCTTGGGCAATATCATATATTGCTGGAAAGCCCAGGATGTCTACTTTTTAACGCCGTTGAGAGCGCGCCAATTGGGCTTCTATAGCTCCAGAAAATCCACTTCGAGTGCAGGGAGGTCAGAATCCAACAGCATCTGCAGTCCTTTTTAGTCTCTGAATAAGATTTTTGCTCAGGTCCCTCAATTTCAGCCAGAAAATACCTGAAATCATAGAAAAACACACAAACTCATAGTAAAGTCCAGAAAAGTGAATTTTAACTAAAAACTAATAAAAAATAGACTAAAAACTAACTCAAACATACTAAAAACATACTAAAAACAATGCCAAAAAGCGTACAAATTATCCGCTCATCAGTGCAAGTCGAGGGACGACTACAAGATTTATGTGATTCATGCCAACTCCACCATCTATAATTCAAACAGCAGGCAGATGGCCAGCACCTGGGTTCCACCCACTACCAGGAGCATCTTCAAGTAGCAACAACAACGGGGTTTTGATGAGTCCATATTTAATGGTATATTTTGACTCAATTTGGATGGATTCTAGCACATGAACTCAAACTTAAGTACCAAAATAACATACTTTTGTGTTTTATCCCTAATTTGATCCTAAATGTGAAAACATGCAATTTTGTGCTTTAATAGAGCAAATTAATCCCACTTTTGTGTCATTCGATGCCGTGATATGGTTTGTGAGTGATTTCAGGCCTTGAAGGCAAGAATGGATGGGCAAAAGTGAAAGGAAGCATGTACAAGAAAGAACACATGAAGAAAACAAGGAAAAGCACACACAGCAAGGTGTGCGTGCGCACAAGTACCCGTGTGTACGCACAGGAGCCAAAACAGCAAAGTGTATGGATGCACACATCTGTGCGTCCGCACAGGACCCAACACGTGATTTCATTAATGAAACACGTGCAGCGCGTATTTTGGGGGCTTTTGGCCTATTTTGGAAGGCTGAATTGCTGAATTGAAGTGCTATATAAGGGGAGATTCAACACTTAGCAAGGGAACTCATTTTTATTTAGGTAGTAGTAGTATAGGAAGCTTCCATAGGAGTAGGAGTAGTGTAGCATTGCTCTCTTAGGGTTTATGCAATTTCAATTGTAGCATTTTATAGCAAGCTTTAATTTTGGATGTTGATCAACTCTTTTGTAAGTACTCTTAATTTCCTCTTTAATTACATTGTCTTTATTTTCATTTCTTCTTGGTTCAAGTGCTTTGTTTATATTTGCAATTTTGCGTTCTTGAAGTTTTGATTGATGAATTTATTGTTTTATGCTTTCTTTATGCTTGAGTGTTTGTTTATATTTGGTTTTGTTGATAGTTGGTTATAGCTTTCCAATTTCCTTTGCAATTTTCCATACTTTACTTTTATGCACACAAGGTGTTTGTAAAAATGCCAACTTTAAGTTTTGAATAGATTTCCACAACCTTGGCCTGTGGTTTGAGTTCCTAGGATACTAGAGTCATAATGTCCGACATTTAGCGGTGATTCTTGGGTAGTTAGTTGACTCTTGTTTCTATTGACGCTAGCTTTTTATCAACTAGTTTGATAAGTTGGTTAGGACTTAAAGATTAAGGTCAATTATGCTTGCTTGACTTACTCCTCGATGGTTGGGGTTGACTAGGCGAGATTGACTCATGACAATTACCATAGTTGTGGTTATGGCAATGATAGGACTCCTTGGATCTTCACTCCCAAGTCAAGGTCTCTTTTATGCATTAATTCACAATTTTGCTCATTCCTTAGTTCTTTGATTTCTTAGTTCTTTTAATCTTCGATTTCTTGCTTGAAAACCCCCTTTTTGCCTTAACAACCAATGAAGTAACACTTCAATTGCGTTCCTAAAGAGAATGACCTGGGAGTCTAAATACTCTCGGTTTATATTTCTTTCGAATTTGACATTTGATTTGAGCATTACTTGTGGGTTTGGAACTATACTTACGACGCCAATCTTATTTTGAGATAAAATTTCTAGCCGACGGTTTTGCTCAACATCAGGTTTCTAGTGGCAGCAGCAACTCCACACCCAACAAATAGGAGTTTCTAGTGTGACTTTGTTTTTTGATCAAGGACTTACTATAATGAGAGCTCTATCAACTCTGATACTATGGTTTTTTTGTAACTTATGCCTGAGCTTATATTTCACAACCTGATGCTTTCATGTTCATGGTTTGTATTGGTACTATTAGGTACATTTGATTTGCTACTGCTACATCAGACTCATACACTTGTTTTGAGGAATTTGTTGCTAAATGCTTGTGTTAAAATTATTTCAAGGTTTATTATATCTTATGAAATGAATATTTAGTTCCATTTCTAGGTTACAATTTCGCTATTTAGTATACAATACCAGGTTTCCGGCTAGATTTGTCAAATCACGACATTTATATGTCCTTTTTTGTCAAAATTGTGTTAGCTCCAATATCACAGATATCAAATACATTAACAATCATGGACATTAATGTCATAACACAACTTGACTTTTTTCACAACAACTGAATATATTAATAGAGTTTTGAAGTTCATCATCATCAAAACCAAACAGCTTTGAAGTTCCTCATCATTGAAATCAAATAGCTGCACAAAAAGACCCCAAGACAACATACACCATACACACAGTTACATATTGATTAACTGGAGTAGATTCAGGCCTACACAAATCAATAAACTAAAAAAAAATTACTATAATCCATGACCTAATAGTTCAAATTTCACCCTGGAGCTTTCCTATCTTTAACAAGATCTTCACACTATTCTCTTGAATCTCTCTTCTTTGCCCAGTGACATTGACCTCATGGTTACCACAGGAGCTATCTTTATTTTTTCTAACAAGGGCTCTTACCAGTCCCTCCCATCCTCCGTTAATCTCATCCATCTATACAAAATACTTGCAATCCATCGTCTGTGGCGTGAAAGGGAGGAATAAGGAATCGTTCACAAATAAGTTAATCTGAATAGAACCACAAAAACAAAAAGACTTACCTTCTATAGAGGACACCTTACGAACCATCTCCCAGGATTTGTTAAGGTTCCAGATTGTAGTAACACCACACCCTGTCCACAAAAGCATCTCCCAAATAAAGTCTTCTCTTCATCCCTCTTGGAAGACGAAGTCCCTTCTTTGCTGATGCTTCCATTTGAACATCCGCTTCTCCTAGACATTCTAGGATTTTCAAATTGAAATTGGGGAAACCGTTGACGATAAATTAGGGAATTGAGTGATGTTATAATGGTAACAACATGCTTGGACACATCAGACTGCTGATTCAAAGCCAGGTAAGCACTTAACGTGCCATGTTGGCCATTAAGTAAACAGAGCTAACATTTTAATGACGTTCGGGTACTATCGACAGACGGATCCAGTCTTTCATGGGTACAAAGTCACTTTTCTTCTTCTATGGGTACTTTTGTCTGCGTTCGCAAAGTTCATGGGTACAAATGGTAGTTTTTCCAATATATATATTATAATATTTTATCATTTCTGCACATTTCTTATTTAAGAAGATATCCAAATATGTGAGTTTGAATAGAGAGTAAAAATTAATTTTTGTCTCTAATATTTTTTAAAAATTTGAAAAACATTTTTAATATTAATTTATTTTAGAATAATCCAAATTAATTCCAAAAATTTTAAAAGCAGATATTTTAGTTTAAAAAAAGTTAATATACAGATTAATTTTTAGAATTTTTTTTCTGTTGGACATAACAATTTCCAATCCATTTTTCAGTGTGACTCACTGATGGAGGAAAAAACAGTCTCTGGCAAGGAGGAGAAAACAGTCCTTAGTAGTTTTGTTCTTCCTCTTCTTCTCCAATGCCTAACGTCTCTTTAGCTTAGAAATCATTCAGACCAAAAGCATTGGTCATCTCATTGACTACTGCGACAAAAACTACGTCTCCTCCACCTACTGTCCGCCCGCTGCGGCTCCACCCAGTGCTCCCTCACCAGCTTTACCTCTTGCGGCACTTGCAATGCCCCTCCTTGCCTAGGATGCTGCAACAACACGTGGCCTCATATTAGACAACACTATCACCCACACCACCATTGGCGGCGAACTTGCCGAAGACATAGTATCCGTACAATCCACTAACAGCTTTAACCCAAGCCAAAATGTCACCGTTTCATGCTTCTTCTTCTCCTGCACCCTCACTTTCTTCCTCAAATTGAATTGTCCTTCATTCCTC
Source organism: Arachis duranensis (assembly GCF_000817695.3). Lineage (NCBI taxonomy): Eukaryota > Viridiplantae > Streptophyta > Magnoliopsida > Fabales > Fabaceae > Arachis > Arachis duranensis. The sequence continues at coordinate 18,899,948 of NC_029772.3, read as the reverse complement.
TCTTTCCACTGTAACCACCCTCTATTTTGGATTTCTCGATTATAATCGTTAACAGAGACAACACCGTGTGCAAAGACGATGACATCATCGTGTGCTTTTGGTCCGAATGATTTCTGAGCTGAAGAGATAATGATGGCAACGGAAAAGAAGAGAAAGAAGAAAGCTACCAAAAATTATTTTGTCCTCTTTGCCAGGGACTGTTTTGTCCTCTGTTAGTGAATCATGCCAGATTGAAAACTATTATGTCCAACAAAAGAAACTGTTAGGGACTGATTTGTATATTAATTTTTTTTGGAGTAACATATTCGTTTTTAAAATTCTTAGAAACTGATTTGGATAATTATGTTATTTTTTATTTTAATTTTATTTTTAACTTTTTGAATAAATTAAATATTAAGGATATTTTAAAATTAAAAAAAACGTTAGAAATTAAAAGTAGAATTACCCTTAATTAAAACTTGTTTAAAATTAAGAATAAAATAAAAATAAATTAAGCCTCAAGTGTATTTTAATCTTTTCACAAAATCGTTAAAAATACAAAGTAAACTTTACTCTTTATGTTATTACTACAACGAAATTAAATTTATATACAAAATATGAACTGGTATAACGAGTTTAGTTTTCTAATCAATAGTCTTGCTTAATTCTTATGAATAGAAAACATATTTTATATTTTACTATATTTTAACATCTATATTTATAATAACAATGTATAATATATAATAATATAATAATAACATAGCAAAATATCACTACAAAAAATATGTTTTAACGACAAACTTTTTGCGGCAATAATATAATGGCTACTAATTTCTTAATTTAAATTATGTTTTTGCGACAATTATATCTTTGCCATTATCATTATTGCCAGAAAATTTTATTTTATTTTTAATTTTAATTTTTTTAATTATTATAGTGGCCATTATCATTATTGCCACTAAATTTTTATTATATTTTTTTATATCTCATCCCTAAATCAAATTGAAAAACGGAAAGAGAGAGAAAAACTAAAAACGAAAGAAAATGATTGCCACTAGCGAGGGTTAACTTGCGTAACTTCCCTCCATCGCTGATCACCACCGTCGTAACCATTGTCATCGTTAATGTCGCCGTCCATCATCCTACTCCTTGGACCTCATTTCCATCCAATCCATCTCAGATTCGCATCATTGTCATCGTTTGTTCGTCTCATATCTACATCACCAAGGTCTTCCAGCCATCGTTGTTGCTCTTGTCGCAACACCACACCTCCTCCGCTTGCACCGCCGCCCTTCTTGAGCGTAGGCGCACAAGATCGCGGCCGCCGGTAGGTCTTCTCCGTTTATTTTTTCAATTTTGGTTTGAATATTCAGAAGTCTGAGATTCTCTCTGTGTGTTATTACTTTTGCTCTATTTGCTTGCTTGATCCTAATGAATCTGGCAGATGAAGCTGAAATCGAAGTGTTTTTTTAGTAATAAATTTTATTTGGATTTTGATTTAAGTGTTTGAAATGCTTTCTGCAAAGTTTCTTTCTAGCTTTGACTAAGATTGTTGGCAAACTCGGTGCAAATTCTCGTTCAGTCGACACAATTTTGCATTGCCTTCATGCAGGAATGTCTGGTATTCTCCATTGCAACCCTTGATTGTTTCTGATATTTGTTTGGAAAATTGATTATAGATATATTTAGTTGTTTGTCAAATTGTCCTGATTGATTCTTAGATATTGAATGTGTGTATTGGCAAAGGATGAAATCCATTATTAGAATGTCATGCCTTAAAATGAAATAGAAGTTTTCCTCCGAGACTTGTTCAGCAATAGGCAATTTCAACCTCTATAATAAAATATGGTTTTAATTGATAGATACAATTTCTTCTATTTTTTCAAGTCTATAAGAGTTGTACAGGCAGCATTGCATCAAGTAAAAATCATAATAGTGGTTATGGGAGTTAACAATCTGCACAATATTTTCTGTGGTCTGCATGTGATCAGGTGATGCTATTAATTGTTGCACCGTAAAATGTTGATTAGTGACACTGTGATGGTTTGGTGTATTTAACATTATTGCATGTTACTTGGTGCCAAGCCAATTACATAGTTAACAGGGAGGTTCCTTTAAAGAATTTATGATTTGAATGAACACCATAGTTCATAGGGAAACCATCAGAACAATCCTTTTGTTAAATAAAGAGCTATGAAAATAGCACGCAATGATAAAAGAACTATGTAATTTCTGTTTTCTTCAGGTCAGAGAGAAGCAGAGAATGTCCAATATGTTTGCAGCTGCTTTCTTTCATTGATCCTTCTAGGTAATGTTTTTCCTCTTCCAACATTATCACTATCTCCTTCTTCCTCAATCATATCTTTAAGATTTATTGCTTAAGCATGGCCTGACATCAATTAAAAGTTATTTCTGTGTCTTTCTAGTCTGTAGTTACTGCATTTGATGATGTCAGTGTGGAAGACCCTGATTTTAGATCAATTCAAGGAAAAAACTGTCAGAACTTTACTTCCTATGAAAGTTATTTTTCTTCCCTGTAGAAGTTTGAATATTTCCTTCTTAATTTGAGGTTAAAGCCTTAGCAGAAGCTAATGTAGTCCCCAACAAATTGATTCAAAGGATAATTCTGGTTCTGGTGGATTGATCATCAAAGATAATATAAATTTTTGTCCTGATAGGTAAGTTTCAATTTGTATGAAATCCATATTATACATTTTATAATAGACAAGTTCAATTTTCAATTTTATGGATTCAAATATATGTAGTTATACTCTTTTAAAAATGTAAATTCTTATGTGTTCTCTTGATGTCAACTGTAGAACAATGTAGAACTGTAGAAAACTAGAAATATAGTAAAATGAGAGAAAAGAAGAATATTCTTTCTGGCAACTGATTCTGCATTTTCTATTCTTTTAATGACATGGAGTTCATGATATTCCTTTTTCTAGGGATCAAACAATCTTATTGCAAGCTTGCCAGAAGATTTTGTAATCTTGTGTGTCTATGTGTTGTGCAGGAATCTCATCAATCCCTTCATTAATTATTGGTTGTCATTCACTTGCTGAGATTTATTTGGGGTCAAATTCTAACCTATTAATATGCAAGTGTTCATATTATTAAAAACATGCTAAGCACTTGGTTTTTTCTGCTCAAAACTTCTACGTGTCTGATACATATTATGCTTTCTTTTTACAAACTTTATTTAGGAATAACAACCTTTTTACAGTACCTATGGAGATTGGAGCCCTTTCTCATCTAGGGACTTTGATCTTCACTAAAACCAGGTAGCCAGGATTGAAAGGATTATTTGTAGTTACATTTACAAGTTATTATGTTAGATGATGGCTCCTATGTTCAAATAATTTTCTTGAAAAAATAGCAATAACTAGCATATGCTATCATTTTTTCCCATTCTATTTTCCCTTTGCTTTAGATTGCTAACTTAACCACCTACTATTTTTTATAATTGCAGCTGAAGGAGTATCCAGTAGAGGCATGCAAATTGAATCTTCTTGTGTTGGATCTTTCAACCAATTCATTAAGTGGGTTACCCACTGAAATTGGTAAGGTCAGCAAGTTTTGGTATTTTAATAACCTCCTTTCAGCATGATGTTGTTTGGCTATTTGTATATTGAAGTGTTATAGAAAAATACAGAAATAATCTAACATGAAATAAATGCCTTGGTCTTTTCTTTTAGGTAAGATGACTGGTGCACGAAATTGTGATCATCAACAATGGCGCCAATAGACTTGGAGCTCTCAAACGTGAATCACACTTTGTCACAACATCGCACAACTAACCAGCAAGTGCACTGGGTCGTCCAAGTAATACCTTACGTGAGTAAGAGTCGATCCCACGGAGATTGTTGGTTTGAAGCAAGCTATGGTCATCTTGTAAATCTCAGTTAGGTGGATTCAAATGGTTATAATGGTTTTCGAATATGAAGATAAATAAAGCATAAAATAGAGATAGAGATACTTATGTAAATCATTGGTGGGAATTTCAGATAAGTGCATGAAGATGCTGTGTTCCTTCTGATTCTCTGCTTTTCTACTGCTTTCATCCAATCATTCTTACTCCTTTCCATGGCAAGCTGTATGTAGGGCGTCATTGTTGTCAATGACTACTTCCCATCTGATGAGCGAATATTTTATACGCTTTTTGGGGGTAATTTCATGTAGATTTTAGTATGTTTTAATTAGTTTTTAGTAGAATATTATTAGTTTTTAGGCAAAAATCATATTTCTAGACTTTACTATGAGTTTGTGTATTTTTCTGTGATTTCAGGTAATTTCTGGCTAAAATTGAGGAAGCTGAGTAAAAATCTGAGTTGGGCTGAAAAAGGACTGCTGATGCTGTTGGATCCTGACCTCCCTGCACTCGAAATGGATTTTCTGGAGCTACAGAAGTCCAATTGGCGCGCTCTCAACGGCGTTGGAAAGTAGACATCCAGGCTTTCCAACAATATATAATAGTCCATACTTTGCACGAAGATAGACGATGTAAACTGGCGTTCAACGCCAGTATCATGCTGCTGCCTGGCGTCCAGCGCCAGAAACAGGTTACAAGCTGGAGTTCAACACCAGAAACAGGTTACAACCTGGCGTTGAACGCCCAAAACAGCCCCAGGCACGTGAGAAGCTTAAGTCTCAGCCCCAGCACACACCAAGTGGGCCCCAGAAGTGGATTTCTACACCATCTATCATAGTTTACTCATTTTTTGTAAAACTAGGTTACTAGTTTACTATTTAAACAACTTTTAGAGATTAACTCTGCACCTCATGACATTTTCAGATCTGAATTATACACTCTTTGGCAGCATGAGTCTCTAAACTCCATTATTGGGGGTGAGGAGCTCTGAGCGTCTCGATGAATTAATGCAATTACTTTTGTTTTCCATTCAAACACGCGTGTTCTTATCTAGGATGTTCATTCGTGCTTAATTATGGAGAAGGTGATGATCCGTGACACTCATCACCTTCCTCAATCCATGAACGTGTGCCTGACAACTACCTCCGTTCTACATCAGATTGAATGAGTATCTCTTAGATTCCTTAATCAGAATCTTCGTGGTACAAGCCGGATTGATGGCGGCATTCATGAGAATCCGGAAAGTCTAAACCTTGTCTGTGGTATTCCGAGTAGGATTCTGGGATTGAATGACTGTGACGAGCTTCAAACTCCTGAAGGCTGGGCGTTAGTGACAGACGCAAAAGAATCAATGGATTCTATTCCAACCTGATTGAGAACCGACAGATGATTAGCCGTGCTGTGACAGAGCATTTGGACCATTTTCACTGAGAGGATGGGAAGTAGCCATTGACAACCCTTACTCACGTAATGTATTGCTTGGACGACCCAGTGCACTTGCTGGTTAGTTGTGCGGATTGCAAAAAGTGTGATTGCAATTTCATGCACCAAGTTTTTGGCGCCGTTGCCGGGGATTGTTCGAGTTTGAACAACTAAAGGTTTA
>NC_029772.3:18892346-18894267 GCF_000817695.3 Arachis duranensis | reverse complement strand
AAATTTTTGAACTTGTGTTCTTTGTTCTTCATTGATTTTCAAGTTGTTTTTTGTTATTTTTCTTGTTTGATCTTGAGTTTTTCTTGTTTTGTGTCTTTTCTTGTTTTCCTTGTGCTTTTTCAAAACATTAACTTTCAAAAATTATACTTTTATCCACAAAAATAATACATCTTTAAAATACATTACATTTTTAGCTCAGTTGGTTATAGCGTTGGCTTATGTTCTTGGCAATTGGGCATCTTCCTTTAAAAATCTTTTTCAAAAATAATTTTTCTTTGATTGAATCTTGTGCCAAACTCTAAGTTTGGTGTTTTCTTGTTAATTTTTCTTTAATTTTCGAAAATTTGTCTTGGTTTTCTAAAAATTTTAAGTTTGGTGTTCTTTCTTTTGTTCTTAGTGTTTTTGTGAATCTTCAAGGTGTTCTTGAGTCTTTCTTGTGTTTTGATCTCAAAATTTTTAAGTTTGGTGTTCCTTGGTGTTTTCCCTCCAAAATTTTCGAACATAAGGAGCATTAGATCTAAAAATTTTAAGTCTTGTGTCTTTTATATGTTTTTCTCTTTCATCATAAAATTCAAAATTCAAAAAAATATCTTTTCTAACTAATTTTAAACAATAATTTCGAAATTTTTATATAAAAATTTCAGATTTCAATTTTAAAATTTTTCGAAAATCTTCAAAAAAAAATATTTTCGTTTTTTTATTTATTTTATTTCATTTTTATTTGTTTTATTTTTACTTTATTTTATAAAATAAATTTTTATAAAATAAATAATATCACCATCCATACCATCTCCTTTATTCCATCATGGAACTAAGTGGAAATGAACAGTCCAGGAGGACTTTGGGGTCATATGCTAATCCTCAGCTCATTATCATGGTGCAGCAAAGCTGCCAGTATTCCGGTCTTCCACAGGAAGAACCTACAGAGTTTCTGGCACAATTTTTGCAAATTGCTGACACAATACATGATAAGGAAGTAGATCAGGATGTCTACAGATTATTACTGTTTCCATTTGCTGTAAAAGATCAAGCTAAGAGGTGGTTAAATATCCAATCTAAGAACAGCATAAAGACATGGAAACAGCTGTCAGAAAAATTCCTAAATCACTATTTTCCTCCAAAACGGATGACACAGCTAAGGCTAAGCATCCAAGGCTTCAAACAAGGAGATAATGAATCCCTTTATGATGCCTGGGAGAGATACAGAGAGATGCTAAGAAAATGTCCCTCTGAGATGTTTTCAGAGTGGGTGCAATTAGACATCATCTACTATGGGCTTACGGAAAAAGGTCAGATTTCTCTAGATCACTCAGCCGGTGGATCTATACATATGAGAAAAATAATTGAAGAAGCTCAAGAGCTTATTGATACAGTCGCCAGAAATCAGCATATGTACCTAAGCAGTGAATCCTCCATGAAAGAAGAAGCTAAAACAGTAACTGCTGAACTCAGTCCTGTGGATCAGGCTAATGAATTCAATCAGCAATTAGATTTTCTAACCCAGCAGCTAGCCAAATTCAAGGAAATACTACAGGAAACAAGAATGGCTAACAGGAATATGGAAGTACAGTTAAAGCAAATAGAAAGGCAACTGTCAAAACAAATAGCAGAAGAATGCCAAGCAGTCCAATTAAGAAGTGGAAAAACATTAAATACCTCACTTCAAAGCAGCAGGAAGCCAAGAAATGAATAAATGGCTACTCAAAATCCCTCTGAGGACAATCAGAGCCCAGAGAGGAATAAGGCTGGCGCTGAACGCCCAGACCATGCTCACTTCTGGCGTTCAACGCCAGAAACAAGAATGAATCCGGCATTGAACGCCCAAAGGGAACATGGTTCTGGCGTTCAAACGCCAGTAACAAACAAGGAGGGGGCGTCTAACGCCACTCCAGCTTCCACCCCTGGCATTCAAACACCAGTG
>NC_029772.3:18891123-18891842 GCF_000817695.3 Arachis duranensis | reverse complement strand
TAACCTTGAGAGTCAATGAGGAGGAGTTTAAGTTGAATGTTGTCAAAGCCATGCAGCATCCAGACATCCCAAATGACTGCATGAGTGTTTATATTATTGACTCTCTGGTAAGAGAGGTCAACATGGCTGAGAGTCTCGAATCAGAGCTAGAGGACATCTTTAAAGATGTTCAGCCTGACTTGGAGGAAGCAGAGAGAATAATAGAACCTCTGAAAATCCCTCAGGAAGAGGAGAAACCTCCCAAACCCGAGCTCAAACCATTACCACTATCCCTTAAATATGCATTTCTGGGAGAAGGTGATACCTTTCCTGTAATCATAAGCTCTACTTTAGAGCCACAGGAAGAGGAAGCACTAATTCAAGTGCTAAGGACACACAAGACAGCTCTTGGGTGGTCCATCAGTGATCTTAAGGGCATTAGTCCAGCCAGATGCATGCACAAGATCCTATTGGAGGGTGACGCCAAGCCAGTGGTTCAACCACAAAGGCGGTTGAATCCAGCCATGAAGGAGGTGGTGCAAAAGGAGGTCACTAAATTACTAGAGGATGGGATTATTTATCCTATTTCTGACAGCCCCTGGGTGAGCCCTGTCCAAGTCATCCCTAAGAAAGGAGGCATGACAGTGGTTCACAATGACAAAAATGAACTGGTTCCTACAAGAACAGTTACAGGGTGGCGTATGTGTATTGATTATAGAAGGCTCAATACAGCCACCAGA
>NC_029772.3:18889422-18890962 GCF_000817695.3 Arachis duranensis | reverse complement strand
GAGAAAATGGCATTCACATGTCCATCTGGAGTATTTGCATACAGAAGGATGCCATTTGGCTTGTGCAATGCACCTGCAACCTTTCAGAGTTGCATGCTCTGAATTTTCTCTGATATGGTGGAAAAATTTCTGGAAGTCTTCATGGATGACTTTTCAGTATTTGGAGACTCATTCAGCTCCTGTCTTGACCATCTAGCACTTGTACTAAAGAGATGCCAAGAGACTAACCTAGTTTTAAACTGGGAGAAATGTCACTTTATGGTGACTGAAGGAATTGTCCTTGGGCACAAAATCTCGAACAAGGGAATAGAGGTGGATCAAGCTAAGGTAGAGGTAATTGAAAAATTACCACCACCAGCCAATGTTAAGGTAATCAGAAGCTTTCTAGGGCATGCATGATTCTATAGGAGGTTTATAAAGGATTTTTCAAAAATTGCCAAACTTCTGAGCAATCTACTAGCTGCTGACACGCCATTTATCTTTGATAAGGAGTGTCTGCAGGCGTTTGAGACCCTGAAAGCTAAGCTGGTCACAGCACCAGTCATCTCTGCACCAGACTGGACATCACCACTTGAATTGATGTGTGATGCCAGTGACCATGCCATTGGTGCAGTATTGGGACAGAGGCATGACAAGCTTCTGCACGTCATTTACTATGCCAGTCGTGTTTTAAATGACGCACAGAAGAATTACACAACCACAGAAAAAGAGCTGCTCGCAGTGGTTTACGCCATTGACAAGTTCAGATCCTATTTGGTAGGATCAAAAGTGATTGTGTACACTGATCATGCTGCTCTTAAATATCTACTCACAAAGCAGGATTCAAAACCCAGNNNTTTGGGATGAACCATATCTCTTCAAGAGATGTGCAGACGGAGTAATCCGTAGATGTGTGCCTAAAGAAGAAGCACAGAGAATCCTATGGCATTGCCATGGATCACATTATGGAGGACATTTTGGAAGTGAGCGAACAGCCACAAGAGTCCTCCAATGTGGCTTCTACTGGCCTACTCTCTATAAAGATTCCCGAGCGTTTGTGCTTAATTGTGATAGCTGCCAAAGATCTGGCAATCTGCCTCACAGTTATGCCATGCCTCAATATGGGATCTTGGAGATTGAGTTGTTTGATGTATGGGGCATTGACTTCATGGGACCTTTCCCACCATCATACTCAAACACTTATATTCTGGTGGCAGTGGATTATGTATCCAAATGGGTGGAGGCTATTGCAACACCCACTAATGACACTAAAACAGTGTTAAAATTCCTCCAGAAACATATCTTCAGCAGATTTGGTGTCCCTAGAGTACTAATTAGTGATGGGGGCACTCATTTCTGCAATAAACAGCTTTACTTTGCTTTGGTGCGTTATGGAGCTAGCCACAAGGTAGCCACTCCATATCATCCACAGACAAATGGGCAAGCTGAAGTCTCCAATAGAGAACTTAAAAGAATCCTAGAACGGACTGTAATTAACCGTAGAAGGGATTGGGCAAGAAGCTTGGATGATGCTCTGTGGGCATACAGAACCGCATTCAAG
>NC_029772.3:18885935-18889408 GCF_000817695.3 Arachis duranensis | reverse complement strand
ATAGGGACCTCTCCATACCAGCTTGTGTATGGAAAGGCATGTCACCTGCCAGTGGAACTAGAACACAAGGCCTACTGGGCAACCAGATTCCTAAACCTTGATGCCAAGTTAGCTGGAGAAAAATGATTACTTCAGTTAAATGAGCTAGAGGAATTTAGACTCAATGCTTTCGAGAATGCAAAAATTTATAAAGAGAAAGCAAAAAGATGGCATGATAAGAAATTGTCATCCAGAGTCTTTGAGCCGGGGTAGAAAGTTCTGCTATTTAATTCTAGGCTCAAATTATTCCCCGGGAAATTAAAATCCCGGTGGAGAGGTCCATATGTAATTACAAGTGTATCACCATATGGATACGTAGAGCTTTAGGATAATGACTCTAACAAAATGTTCATTGTTAATGGACAGAGAGTTAAACATTATCTTGAAAGCAATTTTGAGAAAGAATGCTCAAAACTGAGACTTAATTAAAGCTCAGTAATAGTCCAGCTAATGACATTAAAGAAGCGCTTGATGGGAGGCAACCCAGCCAATCGCAAAATTTAATTTTATTCGTTTTGATTAATTAATTGATCTTTACAGGTATATGTCGAAGTATCTCCAAAAGGTAAAATAGCAATTGATTGAATTCACAGAGTTACAGGGAAATTTGGAAGCTCACTGGCGTGAAAAAGCCAGTAAGAAACGTTTTGGGCGTTGAACGCCCAAAAGAAGCACCCACTGGGCGTTCAACACCAGTAAGGGCAGCCATCTGGGCGTTAAACGCCAGAAAGGAGCATCTTATGGGCGTTGAACGCCAGAAAGAAGCACCTTCTAGGCGTTTAACGCCAGATTGACAACCTTCTGGGCGTTCAGAAAAATGCCCAGTGACAAAGGACTTCCTGGCGTTAAACGCCAGAAAGAAGCAACAGCTGGGCATTGAACGCCCAGGAGAAGCAGCAATTGGGCGTTAAACGCCCAAAACATGCAGCGTTTGGGCGTTTAACGCCAGGATGGTGGGGAGGAGGTAAAATTCGTTTTTCTTAAAAAATTTTCTAATTTTTATGTTTCAATTCATGATTTCTTGCATAAACATGTTTCCAAATATCATCCTTCAATTCCAAAAATTTTAATCCTAATTTCTAAAATCCCTAATTTCTGAAATCCCTTTTTCAAAGATTTTACATGCATCTTCATCCATAAAGACAGATGATTTCCAATCCAATCCAACTCTTTTTTTTAAGTTTTTCAAAATTTAATTATCTTTTAAAATCTTTTTCAAATTAAAAATTCAGATTCATTTCATATCTTTTTAAATTAAAGGCAAGAAAGAGAATATTCCAAAGCCACTTTGGAATCAAGGGAAGTTCTTAACTAAAGAACATTCAGACCATTACTACAAAATAATGAGTCTCAGATCAATGATCTCGGAAGTCAAGTTCGATCTGAAAGAAGATGAATATCCGGAGATCCAAGAACAAATTCGAAACAGGAACTGGGAAATCCTAGCTAATCCTGAAATGAAAGTGGGAAGGAACATGGTTTCAGGAGTTCTATGCTAATTTATGGCAGACAGACAGGCAAAGAATAATTGGAGCTGCTCTCTATGACCATCGGACCTTAGTCAGAGGAAAGATTGTTCATACCCATCCTGACAAAATCCGGGAGATTTTTAAGCTTCCTCAACTGAAAGATGACCCAGACTCCTTTAATAGGAGAATGATGAGGGTAAATAAAGGCTTGGACAAGATTCTAGAGGATATATGCATCCCTGAAGCCAGGTGGACCACCAGCACGACTGGCATCCCAAATCAACTCAAAAGAGAAGATCTCAAACCAGCAGCCAGAGGCTGGCTGGATTTCATTGGGCATTCTATATTGCCCACCAGCAACCGTTCTGAAGTTACTATTAAAAGAGTAGTGATGATTCCCTGCATCATGTTGAGAAAAGAAGTAGAAGTCCATCAACTGATCTCGTGTGAACTATACAAAATAGCAAACAGGAATTCCAAGGATGCCAGATTGGCATATCCAAGCTTAATTTCTATGCTCTGTAGAGATGCCGGAGTGAAGATGGGAATAACAGAGTATATCTCAGTTGAGAGGCCAATCACTAGAATATTAATGGACAGACAACAGCTGCAGGATGATCCAATCAAGAGGAGAGCACAGGAAGTCCTCCCAGAACTTCCTCAATTCGAATATTGGGAACATATTGAAGCATCTATGTCCAAATTGCAAGAAGCTACGAACCAAATAAAGGAAGAACAGAACAATCAAAGTAGCATGCTTTGCAAACTGCTTAAGGAACAGGAAGAGCAAGGGCGTGATTTAAGGGAGCTGAAGCGCCAGAAATTAATCCTTGAAGAACCAAGCACCCCACATATCAGAGGAACATCTACTTCTCAAAACACAGGTTGTTGAGTTCTAATTTTAGCTTTAACTCTGTGATAGTGTTATTATAGAAATTTACCTTAGGAGATATATAGTAGTAGTAGTAGTAGTAATTAGTATATCTATTCTGGTTTTATTCCCAATTAAGTTATAATTTATTTTTCTCATCATCATCAGACATCAATAAAATAGTAGATAATTAGAATAAAGAAGTAATTTATTTTTTTCGAGTTCCTAATAAAAATTATAATTAACTATATGTGGTGGCAAAACTTTTTGTCCTCTGAATGAATGCTTGAATAGTGCATAATTTTTATCTTGAATTTTATGAATATTGGCTCCTGAAAGAATGAGGAACACGAAAAATATTATTGATGATCTGAAAAATCATGAATTTGATTCTTGAAGCAAGAAAAAGCAGTGAAATTTTTTTTTACAAGGAATCATTGGATCAAGAAAAGGAATAAGAGCCAACAGCCCTTAAAACCAAAAGGCAAGGGTGAAAAGAATCCAAGGCTTTGAGCATCAGTGGATAGGAGGGCCCAAGGAAATAGTTCCAGGCCTAAACGGCTAAATCAAGCTGTCCCTAACCATATGCTTGTGGCATGCAGGTCCAAGTGAATAACATGAGACTGAGTGGTTAAAGTCATGATCCAAAGCAAAAAGAGTGTGCTTAAGAGCTCTGGATACCTCTAACTGGGGACTTTAGCAAAGCTGAGTCACAATCTGAAAAAGGTTCACCCAGTCATGTGTCTGTGGCATTTATGTATCCGGTGGTAATACTGGAAAACAAAGTGCTTAGGGCCCCGACCAAGACTCATAAAGTAACTGTGTTCAAGAATCAACATACTACACTAGGAGAATCAATAATACTATCTAAATTCTGAGTTCCTATGGATGCCAATCATTCTGAATTTCAAAGATAAAGGGAGATGCCAAAACTGTTCAGAAACAAAAAGCTACAAGCCCCGCTCATCTAATAAGAATCTGAGCTCCACTCAAAAACTCTGAAATATTATTACTTCTTAATTTCTTTTTATCCTATTTTATTTATCTAGTTGCTTGAGGACAAGCAACAGTTTAAGTTTGGTGTTGTGATGAGC
>NC_029772.3:18858614-18885734 GCF_000817695.3 Arachis duranensis | reverse complement strand
TATTTTCTGGCTGAAATTGAGGGAGCTGAGCAAAAATCTGAGTTAGGCTGAAAAAGGACTGCTGATGCTGTTGGATCCTGACCTCCCTGTACTCGAAATGGATTTTCTGGAGCTACAGAAGTCCAATTGGCGCGCTCTTAACGGCGTTGGAAATTAGACATCCAGGGCTTTCCAACAATATATAATAGTCCATACTTTGCACGAATATAGACGATGTAAACTGGCATTCAACGCCAGTATCATGCTGCTGCCTGGCATCCAGCGCCAGAAACAGGTTACAAGCTGGAGTTCAACACCAGAAACAGGTTACAACCTGGCGTTGAATGCCCAAAACAGCCCCAGGCACGTGAGAAGCTTAAGTCTCAGCCCCAGCACACACCAAGTGGGCCCCAGAAGTGGATTTCTACACCATCTATCATAGTTTACTCATTTTTTGTAAACCTAGGTTACTAGTTTACTATTTAAACAACTTTTAGAGATTAACTCTGCACCTCATGACATTTTCAGATCTGAATTATACACTCTTTGGCAGCATGAGTCTCTAAACTCCATTATTGGGGGTGAGGAGCTCTGCAGCATCTCGATGAATTAATGCAATTACTTTTGTTTTCCATTCAAACACGCGTGTTCTTATCTAAGATGTTCATTCGTGCTTAATTATGGAGAAGGTGATGATCCGTGACACTCATCACCTTCCTCAATCCATGAACGTGTGCCTGACAACCACCTCCGTTCTACATCAGATTGAATGAGTATCTCTTAGATTCCTTAATCAGAATCTTCGTGGTACAAGCCGGATTGATGGCGGCATTCATGAGAATCCGGAAAGTCTAAACCTTGTCTGTGGTATTCCGAGTAGGATTCTGGGATTGAATGACTGTGACGAGCTTCAAACTCCTGAAGGCTGGGAGTTAGTGACAGACGCAAAAGAATCAATGGATTCTATTCCAACCTGATTGAGAACCGACAGATGATTAGCCGTGCTGTGACAGAGCATTTGGACCATTTTCACTGAGAGGATGGGAAGTAGCCATTGACAATGGTGACACCCTACATAGAGCTTGCCATGGAAGGAACCTTGCGTGTGGGAAAAGGATTTCATGGAAAAGTTGAAATTCAGAGGACAAAGCATCTCCAAAACTCCAACATATTCTCCATTATTAAAGTAACAACTATTTATTTTATGCCCTTTTTACTTTATACGAGGCTAAAGAACCCTATTGGTATCCTGACTAAGATTAATAAAATAAACATAGCTTGCTTCAATCCAACAATCTCCGTGGGATTCGACCCTTACTCACGTAAGGTATTACTTGGACGACCCAGTGCACTTGCTGGTTAGTTGTGCGGATTGCAAAAAGTATGATTGCAATTTCGTGCACCACCATCCTCTCAGTGAAAATGATCAAAATGCTCTGTCACAGCACGGCTAATCATCTGTCGGTTCTCGATCATGTCGGAATAGAATCCAGTTATTCTTTTGCATCTGTCACTACACCTAACAATCGCGAGTTTGAAGCTCATCACAGTCATTTAATCCCTGAATCCTACTCGGAATACCACAGACAAGGTTTAGACTTTTTGGATTCTTAAGAATGCTGGCAATGAATTCTAGCTTATACCACGAAGATTCTGATTAAGGAATCCAAGAGATATTCACTCTAGCTTTCGCTTGTAGAACGGAAGTGGTTGTTAGGCACGCGTTCATAAGGACAGATGATGATGAGTGTCACGGATCATCACATCCATCAGGTTGAAGTATGAGTAATATCTTAGAATAAGAATAAGCTTGAATTGAATAGAAGAACAATAATAATTGCATTAATACTCGAGGAACAGCAGAGCTCCACACTTTAATCTATAGTGTGTAGAAACTTCACCGTTGAAAATACATAAGTGATAATGGTGTTCATTGGCTTCGGCCCCGGAGAGGGAACCAGAATAACCAAGACGTGGTCAAAAGACACTCAATACAATAGTAAAAAGTTCTATTTATACTAAACTAGTTACTAGGGTTTACAGAAATAAGTCTTAGTGCAGAAATCCACTTCTGAGGCCCACTTTGGTGTGTGCTTAGACTGAGCTTGAGCTTTACATATGCAGAGGCTTCTCTTGGGGTTAAACGCCAAGTTGTAACGTGTTTTTGGCGTTTAACTCTGGTTTGTGACGTGTTTCTGGCGTTTTACTCTAGAATACAGCATAGAACTGGCGTTGAACGCCAGTTTGCGTCGTCTTAACTCGAATAAAGTGTGAACTATTATATATTGCTAGAAAGCCCTGGATGTCTACTTTCGAACGCAGTTGAGAGCGTGCCATTTTAAATTTTGTAGCTCCAGAAAATCCATTTTGAGTGCAGGGAGGTTAGAATCTAACAGCATCAGCAGTTCTTTGTCAGCCTCCTATCAGATTTTTGCTCAGGTCCCTCAATTTCAGCTAGAAAATATCTGAAATCACAGAAAAATACACAAACTCATAGTAAAGTTCAAAAATGTGAATTTTGCATAAAAACTAATAAAAACATCCCTAAAAATAGCTAGATCCTACTAAAAACTACCTAAAAACAATGCCAAAAAGCGTATAAATTATCCGCTCATCACAACACCAAACTTAAATTGTTGCTTGTCCCCAAGCAACTGAAAATCAAATAGGATAAAAAGAAGAGAATATACTATAAATCCCAAATTATCAATGAATATTAGTTCTAATTAGATGAGCGGGACTTGTAGCTTTTTGCTTCTGAATAGTTTTGGCATCTCACTTTATCCTTTGAAGTTTAGAATGATTGGCATTCATAGGAACTCAAAGTTCAGATAGTGTTATTGATTCTCCTAGTTAAGTATGTTGATTCTTGAACACAGCTACTTTTATGAGTCTTGGCCGTGGCCCTAAGCACTCTATTTTCCAGTATTACCACCGGATACATAAATGCCACAGACACATGACTGGGTGAACCTTTTCAGATTGTGACTCAGCTTTGCTAAAGTCCCCAATTAGAGGTGTCTAGAGCTCTTAAGCACACTCTTTTCGCTTTGGATCACGACTTTAACCACTCAGTCTCAAGCTTTTCACTTGGACCTGCATGCCACAAGCACATGGTTATGGACAGCTTGATTTAGCCACTTAGGCCTGGATTTATTTCCTTGGGCCCTCCTATCCATTGATGCTCAAAGCCTTGGATCCTTTTTACCCTTGCCTTTTGGTTTTAAGGGCTATTGGCTTTTTCTGCTTGCTTTTTCTTTTTCTTTTATATTTTTTTTTGCCACTTTTTTTTCACAAGCTTTTGATATTCACTGCTTTTTCTTGCTTCAAGAATCAATTTTAGGATTTTTTAAATTATCAATAACATTTCTCTTATTCATCATTCTTTCAAGAGCCAACAATTTTAACATTCATAAACAACAAGATAAAAAATATGCACTGTTCAAGCATTCATTCAGAAAACAAAAAGTATTGTCACCACATCAATATAATTAAACTAATTTCAAGGATAAATTCGAAACTCATGTACTTCTTGTTCTTTTGTATTAAAAACATTTTTCATTTAAGAAAGGTGAAAGATTCATGGAATTATTCATAGCCTTAAGACATAGTTACTAGACACTAATGATCATGTAATAAAGACACAAACATAGACAAACATGAAGCTTAAAAACCGAAAAACAGAGAGATAAGAACAAGGAAGTTAAGGAGTGAGTCCACCTTAGTGATGATGGCGCCTTCTCCTTGAAGGACCAATGGTGTTCTTGAGATCCTCTATGTCTCTTCCTTGCCTTTGGTGTTCCCCCCTTAATTGGGTCATGTCATAACTCAATCCTTCTAGAGAAGTGTTGAATTGTTCCCAATAGTTGTTTGGAGGAAAATGCATCCCTTGAGGCATCTCAGGGATTTCTTGATGATGAGCTTCCTCATGCGTCTCTTGAGATCCATGAACAGGCTCTCTTGTTTGATCCATCCTCTTCTTAGTGATGGGCTTGTCCTCTTCAATGAGGATGTCTCCTTCTATGACAACTCCAGCTAAGTAGCATAGATGGAAAATGAGATGAGGAAAAGCTGGCCTTGCCAAGGTGGAGGGCTTTTTAGCTACTTTGTAGAGTTCTAGAGAGATGACTTCATGAACTTCTACTTTCTCTCTAATCATGATGCTATGGATCATGATGGCTCGATCCATAGTTACTTTGGATCGGTTGCTAGTGGGGATGATGGAGCATGGATGAACTCCAACCATCCTCTAGCCACAGGCTTAAGGTCCAGTCTTCTCAATTGAACTGGCTTGCCTTTTGAGTCTCTTTTCCATTGAGCTCCTTCCACACATATGTCCATGAGGACTTGGTCCAACCTTTGATCAAAGTTGACCCTTCTAGTGTAGGGGCGTGCATCTTCTTGCATCATAGACAAGTTGAATGCTAACCTTACATTTTCCGGACTGAAATCTAAGCATTTTCCCCGAACCATTGTAAGATAATTCTTTGGATTCGGGTTCATACTTTGATCATGGTTCCTAGTAATCCATGAATTGGCATAGAACTCTTGAACCATTAAGATTCTAACTTGTTGAATGAGGTTGGTAAGAACTTTCCAACCTCTTCTTTGGTCTCATGTCGGATCTCCGGATACTCATTTTTCTTGAGCATGAAAGGGACCTCAGGGATCACCTTCTTCTTGGCCACAACTTCATAGAAGTGGTCTTGATGGGATTTTGAGATGAATTTCTCCATCTCCCATGACTCGGAGGTGGAAGCTTTTGTCTTCCCCTTCCTCTTTCTAGAGGTTCCTCCGGCCTTAGGTGCCATCAATGATAATGGAAAAACAAAAAAGCTATGCTTTTACCACACCAAACTTAGAATGTTGCTCGTCCTCGAGCAAAAGAAGAAAGAATAGATGATGAAGAAGAAGAGATAGAGGAGAGGGAGAGTGGTGTAGGTTTCCGCCAAGGGGGAGAAGAGAGGGTAGTGATGTGTGAAAATGAAGAAGGATGGAGGGGTTTATATAGTGGAGGGAGAGGGGTTAGGGTTCGGTCATGTAGGGTGGGTTTGGGTGGGAAAGAGATTTTGAATTTGAAGGTAGTTGGGGTGTATGTGGAAGAGTGATTGAGGTGATTGGTGAATGATGTTTGGGGAAGAGTGTTATGAAAATATGTGAGAGAGAGGGAGAAGGTAGGTGGGGATCCTGTGGGGTCCACAAATCCTGAGGTGTCAATGATTTCTCATTCCTGCACCCTTTAGGTGTGTAAAATGTCATCTGCATGCAATCCTAGTGTTTAACGCCAGACTGCAGCATGTTTCTGGTGTTAAACGCCACTTCCATGCTTGTTTTGGGCGTTCAACGCCAATCTGCAGCATGTTTCTGGCGTTGAACGCCACTTCCATGCTTCTTTCTGGCGTTTAATGCCAGCTCTCCTCAGGGTGTAATCCTGGCGTTTAAACGCCAGACTGAGCACTTCTTTAATGTCAATAGCTTGACAGTAAGCTCTCATGGAGCTTCACAGATCATCAGAGCATTGTTGGGACCTCCCAACACCAAACTTAGAGTTTGGTTGTGGGGGTTCAACACCAAACTTAGAGTTTGGTTGTGGCCTCCCAACACCAAACTTAGAGTTTGACTGTTAGGGCTTTGTTTGACTCTGTATTGAGAGAAGCTTTTTATGCTTCCTCTCTATGGTTGCAGAGGAAGATCCTTGAGCTTTAAACACAAGGTAGTCCCCATTCAATTGAAGGACTAGCTCTCCTCTGTCAACATCAATCACAGCTCCTGCTGTGTCTAGGAAGGGTCTTCCAAGAATGATAGATTCATTCTCATCCTTTCCAGTGTCTAAGATTATGAAATCAGCAGGGATGTAAAGGCGTTTAACCTTCACTAACACGTCCTCTACCAATCCATAAGCTTGTTTTATTGACTTGTCTACCATCTCTAATGAGATTCTTGCAGCTTGTACCTCAAAGATCCCCAGCTTTTTCATTACAGAGAGTGGCATAAGATTTATACCTGACCCCAGGTCACATAGAGCCTTCTCAAAGGTCATGGTGCCTATGGTACAGGATATTAAGAATTTACCAGAATCTTGTTTCTTTTGAGGTAGAGTTTGCTGAACCCATGTATCTAGTTCACTAATGAGCAAGGAAGTTCATCTTTCTAAGTCTCATTACCAAACAACTTGGCATTCAGCTTCATGATAGCTCCTAGATATTGAGCAACTTGCTCTTCAGTTACATCTTCATCCTCTTCAGAGGAAGAATAGTTCTCAGAGCTCATGAATGGCAAAAGGAAGTTCAATGGAATCTCTATGGTCTCTATATGAGCCTCAGATTCCTTTAGGTTCTCAATAGGGAACTCCTTTCTGTCTAGAAGACGTCCCATGAGGTATTCCTCATTGGGATTCACATCCTCCCCTTCCTCCTTGGATTCGGCCATTTTGATTATATCAATGGCCTTGCACTCTCTTTTTGGATTCTCTTCTGTATTGCTTGGGAGAGCACTATGAGGAGTTTCAGTGATTTTCTTACTCAGCTGACCCACTTGTGCCTCCAAATTTCTAATGGAGGACCTTGTTTCACTCATGAAACTTAAAGTGGCCTTAGATAGATCAGAGACTATGTTTGCTAAGCTAGAGGAGCTCTGCTCAAAATTCTCTGTCTGTTGCTGAGAAGATGATGGAAAAGGCTTGCTATTGCTAAACCTGTTTCTTCCACCATTACGAAAGCCTTGTTGAGGCTTTTGTTGATCATTCCATGAGAAATTTGGATGATTTTTCCATGAGGAATTATAGGTGTTTCCATAGGGTTCACCCATGTAATTCACCTCTGCCATTGCAGGGTTCTCAGGATCATAAGCTTCTTCTTCAGAAGATGCCTCTTTAGTACTGTTGGATGCATTTTGCCATCCATTCAGACTCTGAGAAATCATATTGACTTGCTGAGTCAACATTTTGTTCTGAGCTAATATGGCATTCATAGCATCAATTTCAAGAACTCCCCTCTTCTGAGGCGCCCCATTACTCACAGGATTTCTCTCAGAGGTGTACATAAATTGGTTATTTGCAACCATGTCAATGAGTTCTTGAGCTTCTGCCGGCATTTTCTTTAGGTGAATGGATCCACCTGCAGAATGGTCCAGTGACATCTTAGAAAGCTCAGATAGACCATCATAGAATATATCTAAAATGGTCCACTCTGAAAGCATGCCAGAAGGACACTTTTTGGTCAACTACTTGTATCTTTCCCAAGCTTCATAGAGGGATTCACCATCTTTTTGCTTGAAGGTCTAAACATCCACTCTAAGCTTGCTCAGCTTTTGAGGAGGAAAGAACTTGGCCAAGAAGGCCGTGACCAGCTTATCCCAAGAGTCCAAGCTATCTTTAGGTTGTGAGTCCAACCATGTTCTAGCTCTGTCTCTTACAGCAAAAGGAAAAAGCATGAGCCTGTAGACTTCAGGATCTACTCCATTAGTCTTAACAGTCTCACAGATCTGCAAGAATTCAGTTAAAAACTGATAGGGATCTTCTGATGGAAGTCCATGGAACTTGCAGTTCTGTTGCATTAGAGCAACTGGTTGAGGCTTCAGCTCAAAATTGTTTGTTCCAATGGCAGGAATTGAGATGCTTCTTCCATAAAAATTGGAAGTAGGTGTAGTATAATCACCAAGCATCCTCCTTGCACCTCCACCATTGTTATTGGGTTCGGCCATGTCTTCTTTTTCGAGATTCTCTGTAAGGTTTTCTCTGAATTGTTGTGCTTTAGCTTCTCTTAGCTTCTTCTTCAGAGTCCTTTCAGGTTCAAGATCTGCTTCAACAAGAATGTTGTTGTTCTTGCTCCTGCTCATATAAAAAAGAAGAAAACAGAAAAGAAAGAGGAATCCTCTATGTCACAGTATAGAGACTCCTTTATGTGAGTAGAAGAAGAAAAGAATAGAAGAAGGATGAAAAAAATCGAACATAGAGGAGAAGAGAGGGTTCAAATTTTTAGATGAAGAGAAGAGTTAGTAAATGAATAAATAAATAGAATGAGATGAGAGGGAGAGAATTTCGAAAATTAAGAGAAGAAATAAAATTAAAATTTGAAACAATTAGTTAATTAAAAATAATTTTGAAAAAGAGGAAGGAATTTTCAAAAATTAGAGAGACAAAAGTGGTTAGGTGGTTTTGAAAAAGATAAGAAACAAACAAAAAGTCGATTAGTTAGTTGAAAAAGATTTGAAAATCAATTTTGAAAAGATAAGAAGTTGGGAAAGATTTTGAAAAAGATATAATTTGAAAAATATATTTTGAAAAGATATGATTGAAAAAGATATTTTGGAAAAGATTTGATTTTTAAAATTAAAATTGATTACTTGACTAACAAGAAACTAAAAGATATGATTCTAGAATTTAAAAATTGAACATTTCTTAACAAGAAAGTAACAAACTTCAAATTTTTAAATCAATCACATTAATTGTTAGTAAAGTTTTCAAAATTTTGAAATGAAATTAAGAAAAAGATTTTGAAATCACTTTTTTTTAAAAAAAAATTTCAAAAATATAAAAGAAAAATGAAAAAGATTTGATTTTTGATAAAGTTTTGAAAGATAAGATTTTTAAAATTGAAATCTTGACTTGACTAACAAGAAACAACTAATTTTAAAATTTTTTTGACTAAGTCAACCCAAAAATTTTGAATTTTTGAGTAAAATAAGGAAAAAATATTTTTTATTTTTGAATTTTTAATGATGAGAGAGAAACACAAAAAATGACTCACAACATGAAAATTATGAATCAAAACACAAGATGCATGCAAAAACACTATGAATGTCAAGATGAATACCAAGAACCCTTTGAAGATCATGATGAACATCAAGAATTTATTTTTGAAAAATTTTCAAGAAAAGAAAAACATGCAAGACACTAAACTTAGAAATTTTCAATGCTTAGACACTATGAATGCAAAAATGTATATGAAAAATAACAAAAGATACAAAACAAGAAAATATGAAGATCAAACAAGAAGACTTATCAAGAACAACTTGAAGATCATGAAGAACACCATGCATGAGTTTTTCGAAAAATGCACAAATTTTAAAAACATGCAATTGACACCAAACTTAAAAATTGACACTAGACCCAAACAAGAAACACAAAATATTTTTTGTTTTTATGATTTTATTAATTTTTTGTATTTTTCGAAAATTATTTTTTTTTAAAAACGAAAACAAAGAAAAAAATTTTTGAAAAATTTTTGAAAGCTTTTTGAAAAGAAAATTACCTAATCTGAGCAACAAGATGAACCATCAGTTGTCCAAACTCAAACAACCCCGACAACGGCGCCAAAAACTTGGTGCACGAAATTGTGATCATCAACAATGGCGCCAATAGACTTGGAGCTCTCAAACGTGAATCACACTTTGTCACAACTTCGCACAACTAACCAGCAAGTGCACTGGGTCGTCCAAGTAATACCTTACGTGAGTAAGGGTCGATCCCACGGAGATTGTTGGTATGAAGCAAGCTATGGTCATCTTGTAAATCTCAGTTAGGCGGATTCAAATGGTTATAATGGTTTTCGAATATGAAGATAAATAAAGCATAAAATAGAGATAGAGATACTTATGTAAATCATTGGTGGAAATTTCAGATAAGTGCATGAAGATGCTGTGTTCCTTCTGAATCTTTGCTTTCCTACTGCTTTCATCCAATCATTCTTACTCCTTTCCATGGCAAGCTGTATGTAGGGAGTCACCGTTGTCAATGGCTACTTCCCATCCTCTCAGTGAAAATGGTCCAAATGCTCTGTCACAACACGGTTAATCATCTGTCGGTTCTCGATCATGTCGGAATAGAATCCAGTGATTCTTTTGCATCTGTCACTACGCCCAACAATCGCGATGTTAAAGCTCATCACAGTCATTCAATCCCTGAATCCTACTCGGAATACCACATACAAGGTTTAGACTTTCTGGATTCTCAAGAATGCTGCAAATGGATTCTAGCTTATACCACAAAGATTCTGATTAAGGAATCCAAGAGATATTCACTCTAGCTTTCGCTTGTAGAACGGAAGTGGTTGTCAGGCACGCGTTCATAAGAACGGATGATGATGAGTATCACGGATCATCACATCCATCAGGTTGAAGTTCGAGAAATATCTTAGAATAAGAATAAGCTTGAATTGAATAGAAGAACGATAATAATTACATTAATACTTGAGGAACAGCAGAGCTCCACACCTTAATCTATGGTATGTAGAAACTCCACCTTTGAAAACACATAAGTGATAATGGTGTTCATTGGCTTCAGCCCCGGAGAGGGAACCAGAATAACCAAGACGTGGTCAAAAGACACTCAATACAATAATAAAAAGTTCTATTTATACTAAACTAGTTACTAGGGTTTACAGAAATAAGTCTTAGTGCAGAAATTCACTTCCGAGGCCCACTTTGGTGTGTGCTTGGGTTGAGCTTGAGCTTTATACGTGCAGAGGCTTCTCTTGGGGTTAAACGCCAAGTTGTAACGTGTTTTGGCGTTTAACTCTGGTTTGTGACGTGTTTCTGGCGTTTTACTCCAGAATGCAGCATGAAACTAGCGTTGAACGCCAGTTTGCGTCATCTTAACTCGAATAAAGTGTGGACTATTATATATTGCTGGAAAGCCCTGGATTTCTTCTTTCCAACGCAGTTGAGAGCGCTCTATTTGAAGTTTAGTAGCTCCATAAAATCTATTTCGAGTGCAGGGAGGTCAGAATCCAACAGCATCAGCAGTCCTTTGTCAGCCTCCTATCAGATTTTTGCTCAGGTCCCTCAATTTCAGCCAGAAAATACCTGAAATCACAGAAAAACACAAAAACTCATAGTAAAGTCAAGAAATGTAAATTTTGCATAAAAACTAATAAAAACATCCCTAAAAGTAGCTAGATCCTACTAAAAACTACCTAAAAATATTGCCAAAAAGCGTATAAATTATCCGCTCATCAATGACCACCTTGAGGAAACTATTCAATGTAAAGTAAACATGTTAAGAGATTTCCTCGCATAAAACTAAGAATTGAAAAGATTTGTAAGAACTCACTCTCCAATAGCAGTCGGGAGCTTAGATTTAAATTAGTTTGTACATTTTTATTGATGTAGCTATATATGATTGAATATAATCTTAAATGCTTGATGCTTGCTTTTTGGTGTATAGTAAGTAAGAGAAAGACTGGACGAGAAGGTCGGGAATGATCGGTATCTGATATGCATAGAGGATCCTTTTGAAATATCTCGTGATCTGGGCAGAGTGGTGGATAAACGCAGCATCAAGGTTCTCAGGAAAGAGTTTGAACATGTTGCTAATATAATGTAGTATGATCCAAATTCGTGTATTAAAACTTTTTTAGCCCTATGTTCCTTCTTGCTTTGTTGCTTTTCTTCAATAGTGATATTAGGTAAATTTATAGCTAGGGACTAGGGTGAGGTAGTAGTGGACACTCAACTTGTAAAACTTTTGTTTTTCATGTTTTCATATATGACAATGGCACATGTTCATATGTGTATTTTTTTAAGGTATCTAAATATATGTTATATAAGTGTAAAAAGCTTTTGTCCTTTGATCTTACTTTGCTTCCAAAGATATCAATTAGCTATTGGGAATTTGTATAATGCTCACGGGCATGGTTGGAACTTGGGAATTTATAGATTTCCAACATAACAATTAGATCTAATAAAATGAATATAGAATAATTAAAATACCACTTAAAGTTTTAGCGGCAATAACAATAGCAATTAAAAGTGAATAATGTTATAATCTTTGAATTACTTTTAGTGGCTATATAAATTGCCAAAAAAATATCACAAAAGTTATAATTTTTAGTGGCCATTAAAAAGGTTTTTACTGGCAATTGTATAATTGCCACAAAAGTTTATAAATTTTAGTGGCCAATAAAAATGGTCTTTACCGGCAAATGTATAAATACCGCTAAAACCTTTTAGTGACAAAGCATTAGATGGCTAATGTCTAATTGTCGGTAAATGTATTAGCGACTATTTTATTGCCACTAAAAGTAAAATAAATGGTCGCTAAAAGTGATTTTTCTAGTAGTGTATATGATCTATATTACAATTGTAAAAGAGGATTCTGCCCATAGACCATAGTGAAATTCTACCATGTCAAGCCTGGAAGCATTGTTCATGACATGTATATCATCCCTTTTATGGCATGCATGGTTACATACATAACTGACATTCAAAGAGGTTTATGTTATTAACTAATTTGGGTTGGTCGAGTGGTCAGCTCACTCGTCCATTTAAGCAAGTGTCAGGGGTTCGAATCCCGCCTTGTGCATGCAGCAACTCATTGGCCAGCGGTAAACCCTTAAATAGAGCTTAGATCCGCAACGGATTAGTCCTTGACCTGTCGGGTTGGGGAATACCGTGGGCAACAAAAAAAATATTTATGTTATTAGTAATGACTTGATCAAAAAAGTTTCAGGTAATAGTGTTAGCTTTGTTAGTTCCATCGGTGTTGTGATTTATGTTTTTAGCCGACCTTAATTTATTATTATGTAAGACCTCTTTGATGTGTGTTAGTTAATGCAATATAAGATATAATATATTAATCAGATGATATAATGTGATCTATTAATATATTTGGAATTATGAATATTTAATTATTAATTTATGTATGTTTTCTTCTTGAAGTTGTCTCCAATCTATGTGTTGGTATGAGTAGTAAACGAAAACAAAATTTATATCTAAATATATGGCTCTAATTTTATTATTATTGTTGTTGTTGTTGTTGTTGTTGTTACCTGAAACGTTGATGTGTTGTTATGAGTAGTAAACGAAAACAAAATTTATATCTAAATAGATCGCTCCAATTTTATTATTGTTGTTGTTGTTGTTGTTGTTGTTGTTGTTGTTGCTGTTGTTGTTGTTGTTGTTGTTGTTGTTGTTGTTGTTGTTGTTGTTGTTGTTGTTATCTGAAACATTGATTTGGGCCTGAACGTGAGGTCCAGATCACTCAATATGGCAGTGTATCTGACCTTTTTAGTGCCGAGGTGCCACCTGTCCGAGTTTCTCGTGAGGAGGAGGGGAGGTACCTGCAAGAGACTCCAATGCTTAAGTTAGTAAGGGCTTTTAGCAGGTTTTTAGTAGATTAGAACGTGGGTTATACCTAAGGAGTGCCAGTGCACTTATAGTAGAATGGATAACAACCTTTGTTGGAATAGTTCCTTCTTTGTTTGATGGATAACTATTCCTTTTATATTAGGAGTCTGTTAAGATCTCCCTTCTAGACATAGCGCAAAGACATCCGGCAGTAGTTACTTGTTTAATCAAGTAGAGCTGGACCCCTCTGTTGGTTCTGACTTCTTTAAAGAGGTCGAGTACGGATAGAGGCCACCTTCCAAGATTTGAGCCCTTTATCCTTATTGGGCCTGCCTCTTATCTATTAGGCCAAGGTATGAACAGTGCTCCTGTTTGAGTATGGATTCTTTTATTGGTCGGATTCAAGCATTCCGTGGCTTCTGTTGCGGACGTCAGGTTTAAGCATGTCGGGTTACCCGACGTGTTTAAAATTTTGAACGTTGATTATTAAATGATAGGCGAACGTTGCATGGCAGTTCTTCTCAAAATCCGCGCATGTTTAAAGAGGAATAAAAGATCTGTTTACTTTTTGTCTCTTATAAAAAGACTTTTCAGCTCTTCTCCTTTTTCATTGTTTTTGAAAAAAACTGCTTCATTTCCTCTTCATAAAGAGCTTTTCTGTGCCATTTCGATCACTTATGTTTCTTCCAAGATTTCTTTTCTTGGTCTTTGAAGAATTTTGCTATCATCGGCGTGAGGAGGATTGTTCGTGTTTGTGCTGTTTAGACGTGCTCTCCATGTAACAACCCAAGTTTTCAGAAAATTAAATGATGAGTTATTTACGATCATTTTAGAATTGTTAAAAATCTTGATTTTATTTAATTATACTGAATTAGTTGCTACTTGTTAGTTTGTTTGAGGGCGTTGTGAAGGTTGAATAAGTGATTAATCATTGAATCCTGAATACTTTCACCATGTATATAAACTTCCAACTTAATCAACTTAGCTTCCAAATAATCTTTTATAATATTTCGCACTCCACGGTTTAATCTAGTTCACCTTTCATTTTACAAATTATAATGAATTCGAGAAGTATGCCATATTTTCTCTTTAAACTTGCAATATTCAATAAAAACACCAAGATTAACCACATTGCTTTAGATGGTATTGTTGGAAGTAGGAATAAATAGGTGCATCATATAATATGTATAATGTATAGATTTGGTCAAATGGTTTTGCAATTGCAACTTTAGAAAACTTATTGATTTAATTTGGATTTTGTTAGTATAGTGTAAAAGTGCACACTTATTCATTCATGTAAACCTTCTGGACTTTGAATGGAAATTAACATCATTTGACTACGTTGACGTAATTTTGGTTACATTGGATGAAATGTACATGGAAATATTTGATATCTAGTTTTAATTAACAAAAATAAAAATTTCTGGCATTTTCTTAAAAATTGAAACGCGATATCAAACTAAAGGCTCAATATTAAATAGTTAATAAGGAAAATATGTTAGTAACGCCTTACTTTTGTTATAATCATGACGTGCTAAAAGTTGGGTCATTACAATATGATATCAAAGCAGTTCGTTCCTGTTAGAGCCTTGGAAATGGACTAATTTTGCTTCATTGCATACTCTGAGTGTCTGTCATGTTTTGTGACTTGTTCTGATAATAAGAGTTTAAGTTTTATAGGCATGACTGTCTGATGATTAACGTTGTTAGCCTACCATTACATACCTTATGGTATTAAGTCTGACCAACTTAACATTATTGATTTATGTATATGGGAACACTAAGGTAGTGTTTTTTTCGAAGTACTAGGACGGAGACTGGGAGATTGGGACTCAGTATCCTGTTTGTTCCCAGAGACTGATACTAAAAGTTCTGTCTCTAAAATTTCAGTATTTCAGTACTTCCAAAAAATAGGGACACTGGAGACTGAAATTTTTGGAGATGAAGACTAAAATTTAACTAATAAATTTTTCCAAAAACACCCTCAATCCAATTTTATGATTCCAAATTCACCCTCTTCACAAATCTAATTAGGTCTCCTCATGTGTTCGTATTATCAAATACTGGACCACTATCGAAGAGACATTCGTAAAGCCTCTGCCATATCACCCCTTTAGGACCACCATTTCCTACTCCTCGTCGTAGCCACTATGATCAAGGTTAGTCGCCATCGCATCTTCATCTTCGTAATCGCTGTGTTCGCGTTTGTTCATGTTCTCATCTTCCATCCTCTCTTTGTTTGTCTTCTCTTCTTTGTTCGCATTTCTGTCGTGAATGGCTTCTTTTCTCTTGGGGTTTATGGGAGCACTTTCTTCTTATACTCTATATGTATGAAGCTTGTCTTTTCTGGGTTTTTGTTTTTGTTGTAGAATTCTTTTTACACAAGGTTGTAGAACGTATGTAATTTGTTGCACAATTTGTTGTTGCCTTTGTTTTTGAAGAATTTGTTTTACATGAAGCTTGTCTTCTCTGGGTTCAATTTTTTGTGATTAATTCTATATTTTAGCATGATTAATTATTTGTATGAAGGTTGTCTTCTCTATATTCAATTTTTTGAGATTAATTTTATTCATTGTGAATTTGTTATATCTTCAATTTGTTACCGATTTGTTACTAAAGAGTGAGATGCAGTGATGAATTTATTAGTAAAATTAGAGTACTCATGAAGAAGAAGTTACCTTGATGAATTTCTATCTATTATAACTTGGTCAACTTAGTGCATCTAGCTTGTTTGCAATAGCTTTAATTGAACCTTTTATTATATAAGTCTAAATCTTCCTCTAATTTTATATGAAACTTTCTTTAGCTTGTTGTTTTTGTTTTGAATAATTTGTTTTACATGAAGCTTATCTTCCCTGGGTTCAATTTTTCTGTGATTAATTCTATATATGAACGTAATTAATTATTTGTATGAAATTTGTTTTCTCTGTATTCAATTTTTTTAGATTAATTCTAGTGTTTCTAAATTTATTATATCTTTAATTTGTTATTGATTTCTTAGTTGTTGCTAAAGAGTGATGAGTTTGTTATTAGAATGAGAGTACTCATGAAGAAGTTATCTTGATGAATTTTTGCCCTATTAAAACTTGGTCAGTTTGGTGCATCTAGCTTGTTTTCAATAGTTTTAATTCAACCTTTTATTATATATGGCTGAATCTTCCTCTAATTTTACATGAATCTTTCTTTAGCTTGTTGTTTTTGTTTTGAAGAATTTGTTTTACATGAAGCTTGTCTTCTTTGGGTTCAATTTTTTTTGTGATTAATTCTATATATGAACGTGATTAATTATTTGTATGAAACTTGTCTTCTCTGTATTCAATTTTTTTAGATTAATTCTAGTCTTTCTAAATTTATTATATCTTCAATTTGTTACTGATTTGATAGTTATTACTAAAGAGTGAGATGCATTGATAAATTTGTTATTAAAATGAGAGTACTCATGAAGAAGAAGTTATCTTGATGAATTTCTGTCCTATTAAAACTTGGTCAGTTTGGTGCATCTAGCATTTTGGCAAAAGTTTTAATTGAACCTTTTATTATATATGCCTGAATCTTCTTCTAAATTTACATGAATCTTTCTTTAGCTTTTTTTTGAAGAATTTGTTTTGCATGCTGCTTGTCATCTTTGGGTTCAATTTTCTTGATTAATTCTATATATGAACGTGATTAATTATTTGTATGAAGCTTGACTTCTCTGTATTTAATTTTTGTATGAGGTGGTGCAGGTCGTATTGAAGTTTTCTGAAAATCCACATCTATGTGCTCACTTCTGGGGTTTGATAGATTCTCAGAAGAGTGCTCTTGTGCGATCCATTATCTTTTAGGATGATTACTTATTGTCTGAAGTTGTGATTTCTTTAGGAAACTTGTTATGTGGTTTAGTATAATATTTTAGAACTTAGTTAGCATGATTTAAGACTAACAATGTTTTGGTATTAATTAGATAGTCAAAACGGTATTACTTGTCTTTTGAATTGGCAATAAGAATCTATGATGATGACGTACTTTATTTCTCAAAGTCATGCTCCCTAATTCTGTTTTTTAGCAACAAGAATTTATAATTATATCTCAAGTGCTACTCCATCGATTTTATTTGTTAGAAATACAATTTAATGTCTCTTGGATGATAAATATATATCAGAAGCATTTCACATATGGTAAAATTGATGAAAGACAATGTCCAATGCATCTCATATGGTAAAATTGATGAAAGACAATGTCACAGTTCTTTCATTTAGCATAAGCAAATAAGCAAATGGTGCATTATTTTCATTGCCAATAAGTTCCAAAATGCCAGAGATTTCATATGTAACTACATGAACACCTAGCATTTTGCAGTACTTGTAAATAAGGTTTTTGACACATCTACAATAATGTCACATCCAGCCAAACTTGTTTGTTAACGCACCAACAAAAAGCCAATAGTAAAAAAAGGCTGGATGAATCATTCCTTCTAATTTATTTACTAATTAATATTAAAATAAAACTATACTGTCTTACAACTTGCATTACTGGAACAGCATAGCAAAAACTCTAATAACTAATTATAATTACTTTAAAAACATGATGCTAACAATAATGTAATTTTACATTTTTACTATTGAGTGTTGATGAAATCAAGGCTTTGTAGCTTTATATGCAACTCTCCACTTTCAAGTGCCCATAGTTTACTAAATACTATCATCTTTCAGCATCTCCCTTCATTCCATTATATTATTCTTTTGTTCACAACTTCATCAGTGCCTCCTTCAAGATCAAATCAACCTTCAGCTTGAGAAATATGTATGCTGGAAGTTTTGCAGCTCCGGTTTCTGGGGCTAGCTATATTGGTTTAAAGGCCAACTCTTCAAATCTTTATACTACTACTACTAACATTGAATGGTGCAAGAAAAAGAACATAGTCTCCAATGGTTCCAAAACTCACTACATGAAGGTGAGACAAATTCATATATACAGTACAATTCAAAATACCATAGTAGGAAGGAACAAGATATTTTTCAACAAAAATACAGTACAATTAAAGTAAAACTGCCACATACCAGGGCATATAGCCCTTTCCAAACACCAACGTAAGCTTTAAAATAAGTTTCAAACATATATGATCTTAAGAAAAATTATCAACTTTGATCTTCAGAAAAATTAACTAGCAAATAAGGAAAAATAACAAGATTTTGTACCTACCTGAGTATAACGGCGACAATCGAGAGAGAAGGAGAGGAGAGCAGAGGCACAACTCCGAGAAAAGTGCAGAGAGGAACGGCGGCGACGTTGGCGAGGCAGACGTAGAGGTAGAGGCGGGGAACGACACAACAACCCGACCCTCATTAGTAACTAGCGGCGCAATTGACAAGCATCAGACACACTGTGGCGCACGTTACTCGACCAAAGGGGATGGAAATTGAAACGGGATTTGGGTTAGGGTTTCATTTTACAATTAGGAGTGTTTCTGTAATTTGAAACATTTTAGTCTCAATTTCTATATCAAAACAAACAGAATACTAAGACATAACTTAGTCCTGTATACTTTTTCACCAAACATAATACTGAGACTTATTTAAATTATTTTAGCCTCTGTCTCTGAGTTTCTGTCTCTTAGTCTCAGTCTTTCTGTCTCTGTCTCTCCACCAAACACTACCTAATGGATTATCATAGACGAAATAAAAGTTATATGTGATGCGATTCACAGGGTTTGGGATCGTTAGAGTTTATGAAGTTAGCTTCGTTTTGACGTATAATCTTTATTGTTGCCACGCAAACTCGTGCCATCTTTTTCTTCATTATTTCCATTGGAATTCTTTGTTTTGGATTTCCTCGCCAGCATGTAACTTGCTTATTTTCCAACCGTACCTTATCGTTCATGTATAACTTTGCATTCTTATAAATCTAATTGCTTACCTGACTCTTTTCGAATCTTCATTCTTCTCTATGTCTATACTTCTGTTCATAGATTTTGATTTCGTTGATTTGAGTTTAAACTTATTTCATTCTAATAATTTTCAAGAACGAAAATTTTTGTAAGATGGGTAGAATGTAACAACCTAAATTTTTGAAAAATTAAATGATGAGTTATTTACAATTTATTATAATTATTGAGAATTTTATTTTAAGAAAATTATTTTACTGGGGATAATTAAATAGAGTTTCATGATAATTAAAGTTTAAATTAATTAGAATTTTATTATAATCTTCAGTATAATTGAATATTTCATATAATTTCAGTAATTGAAAACTAAGAAAGAATTGTATAATTTAATTTAAGTAACTTTTATTATGAATAATTTATTATTTAATTTGAGTTTCTTATTTTTAGAAAATAATCTGGTAAGAATAATTAAATTGATTTTATAAATATCTTAAGTTTAAGTCAATTAATATTTATATACAATTTTTATTATAATTAGTTATTTTATAAATTGAAATCTTAAAGTTCCGGTGATAGAAAAATAATGAAAAGTTATATCATTTAATTTGATTAATTAATATTTTGAGTTTAAACTATATTTTATAAAATGTTATTAATATGTTCATTTTATAATTTAAATTAGAAATAATCAATTGAACTTAGCAATATATTTATAAATAATATTCTTAAATATTTTTTAATGGAGTATATTTGGTATTAAAATTACTCTACCCTCCAATTTTATTAAAATATCTTTCATATTTATTCTTATTCTTTTATAAAATCTTTAATTTCTAACCCTAAATCCCAAAAATTCCCAAATTGAAAATTAAAAACCCTAACCCTAATCTCCTCTAACACTAACAGCCACCATACCCCCACCCCTTCAATGTTCTAAAACGGAAAAATAGAGAGAAGAGAGTGATGTAGATAAAAAGAGCTCGAGAAAGAAGACGTTGCTGTAGTCGCGTCTCACTGCCGTGGAGCCTAGGGGTAGCAGTGGGGTGGGTTTTTACCCTACCCGACCCCGCCCTGCCCTCCTTGCACTCCACTACTACCCGTCCCCCCTTCCGCGGGTAGTAGGCTACTCTACCCTAACCCACCCTATAAAAATTAAATAAAATTTTAACTTTTACACGTTCATCTATAAATTAAGATAAAAACTTAAAATTCATAACTAAATTAAAATACAAACATAAGATTCATACAATGTCAAATAACTTGAAATTAAAAAAAAGTTTTCATACAATGTCAAATAACTAAATTAAAATACAAACATAAATAAATTGCATCATTAAAATATAAAAAAGTCTTCAATTCTCTTATTCTTGATCACTTTCCACATCTTCATCATCATTAAAAGTTTGAAGGTCAAGATTCAAACCTAAAAATCAAAAGAGATAGCAATTAATAAATTAATTATTATTATGTAAAACATTAATATAAATTAATATTAAGTAATATATCATATTTATTCCCTAAGACTGCCCACAATGACAATTACAAATTCTTGTCCACAATTCAATAAACCAGAACAGTAGTAAACGCAAAATCATAATAAAGGAAAAATCATATAAAGTAACAAATGCTAGCACCTATAAAAAATTTTATGTCTTGCACATAGAAAGCTTATAGAATCATATGATAATATTGTATATATATAGAAGATCATCATACAAATTTCTTAAGAAAGCTACTAATTGAAGCATGACGAGAGAAATGCAGTAGTTTTAGTCATGTAACAAAAGTCATACTTCTTAGTTTCTCAATCTTATATAATCTGCTTTACATAAGATTAATTGTAGAATCTAATCTTCTCTACCTTTTCCCAATTCTCTCCATAATTATAACACCTTGAGCATATTCCCTTTCATAAACCAAATCACTCTGATCTTAAAGGGTCTATTCAGCAGTCAATGACAATTGCAAAATCAAAATAAAATCAAGATTCAAAATGCATAAAAATGATAAATCAAAACTAAATATGGACTTCTTGTTCTGCATATAAATAATCAACAAAGAAGCCAAAACAACTTCAATTTTTCAAGCTTTAGCCCAACTAAGTATGAGAAAGTGAACCAACAAACATATTGTTCCCTAAATCAAGCTGTTTCAACCCACCAAACTTAGTTTTCATGAACCCTAAGAGAAAGAAGTCTATCACAAAGATTCCAAATTGAAGCAGCAATCTACCTAGTCAAAAGATTTCATGGATTGAATTTTAAATGACCTTTTGAGCTTAACTATTTTAACATAAAACATAAATCATAATTCATAAAAATTAACTTAAAAAAACTGAAGCACAGTAGCAGTAAGTAGTGACTAGTGAGTGAGGAGTGCTTAATGCTTACCAGTCACCAAAGAGACGACGAGGGAGGAAGGAGGGATGACAAGGTGAGAAGAGACCAGTGACCGTAGATCGGAGAGGCGAGTCGGCGAGGACAGTAACGGCAAGAAGTGGGAGCGACGCCGACGTGAGCTCCGTGAGGGTCAATGATGGCAAATGTAATAACACCGAAGACGACGCCGAAGAAGAGGCTGTGGTCTAGTGATGTCTGGTGAGTGGTGACTGATGTAGCTGAGCAGAGGCTCACTATAACATTTTGGGTCTATGGCCATGATTTTTTTGGTCACGGTAAAAAACCGTGACCATAGACCCTCTATGGTCACGGTTTTTTAGGGTGACAAAAAAAAAAGCTATGGTCGCGGTTTTTTTGGAAAGGGTGACCATAAAGTACCTATGGTCACTGTTTTTTAAAAAAGGGTGGCCTAAAGGAGTCTATGGTCATGGTTTTGAGGGGTGACCTAAAGGGGTCTATGGTCACGGTTTTTTACAGTGACACAAAAGGGTCTATGGTCACAGTTTTTCAAAAAAAGGTGACCTAAAAGGGTCTATGGTCACGGTTTTAGGGGGTAACCTAAAGGGATCTATGGTCACGATTTTGGGGGGTGGCCTAAAAGGGTCTATGGTCACGGTTTTAGGGGTGACCTAAAAGGGTCTATGGTCACGGTTTTTTACAGTGACCAAAAAGGGGCTATGGTCACGGTTTTTCAAAAAAGGGTGACCTAAAGTGGCCTATGGTCACGGTTTTGGGGGTGACCTAAAAGGGTCTATGGTCACGATTTTAGGGGTGACCTAAAGTTGTCTATGGTCACGGTTTTTTTACAGTGACCAAAAAGGAGTCTATGGTCACGATTTTTCGGAAGGGTGACCTAAAAGAGTCTATGGACACGGTTTTGGAGGGTGACCTAAATGGGTCTATGGTCACGGCTTTGGGGAGTGACCTAAAATGGTCTATGGTCACGATTTTAGGGGGTGACCTAAAGGGGTCTATGGTCACGGTTTTTTACAGTGACCAAAAAGAGTCTATGCTCACGATTTTTTAGAAGGGTGACCTAAAAGGGCGGTTTTGGAGGGTGAACTAAAGGGGTTTATGGTCACGGTTTGAGAGGTGACCTAAAATAGTCTATGGTCATGGTTTTTCACCGTGACCAAACGACATTTACGGTCACGGTTTTAAGGGGTGACCTAAAAGAGTCTATGGTCACGGTTTTACGAAAGGGTGACCTAAAAGGGTTTATGGTCACGGTTTTGGGGAGTGACCTAAAAGTATCTAGATCACGGTTTTAGGAGGTCGTCTAACCCCTCTGTACACTCACGAATCACAAGCTTTTCTGCGTCGTTCGTCGCACGTCGTGGGTCATCGTGCTCATCTCTTGTCGCCCGTCGTGTCCTCATTGCTCAGAAAGTTATCTTTACTAAAAATAATTAAATAGATTCGGAGATAAATTCATTTTGAACAAATTAATATTCTTAGGTAATTTTATTGTATTGGAATATTTTGTGTAATTTTCGTAATTGAAAACTAAGAAAGACTTGGACAATCTAATTTAGGTAATTTTTATTATGAAAAAGTTATGACTTATTTTATTAATATGAACTCTTTATTTTTAGAAATTGATTAATTAAGAATAATTTGATTATTTTTATTAAATATTTTGAATTAAGTTAATTACAATTCTTGTGTTATTTTTATAATTAGTTATTTCATATAATTTGAAACTAAAATTCAGTAATAGATGTATTATATAATTTAATTTAAGAAATTTGTATTGTGATTAAATTATAATTTATTTTATTAAATTGAGCTCTTAGAGATTAACTTATTAAGAATGATTAAATGGATTTTTGTAAATACTTTAAGTTTAAGTCGGTTAATATTTTTGTACAACTTTTATTATAATTAGTTATTTCATATAAATTGAAATTAAAGTTCCAGTGACGGAAAAATAATAAAAAGTTATATGATTTAATTTAGATAATTGATATTATGATTTAAACCATATTTTATAAAATGTGATTAGTATGTTTACTTTATAATTTAAATTAAAAGTAATTATTTGAACTCATTGATATATTGATAAATAAAATCTTGTGCATTTTAAAAACAATCTTTATAGTATTATTATATTTGATTTC
Source organism: Arachis duranensis (assembly GCF_000817695.3). Lineage (NCBI taxonomy): Eukaryota > Viridiplantae > Streptophyta > Magnoliopsida > Fabales > Fabaceae > Arachis > Arachis duranensis. Next base: position 18,862,308 of record NC_029772.3, on the reverse strand, counting down.
TGAATTGTTATTTTATCTCAAATATTTTGTAAAATTGTTATATTACTCGTGTATATTTTACTCTAATCCTAAAATTTCTAATAAAAACCCTAATATCCCCAAATTTCCCAATTTGTGCCCTAAACCTACGAATGCACATATACAGAAGAAAAGAAAGGGGAAGAAATGAGAAACAGGGGAAGCTTAAAGGGGATGCGGGAGAAAGGAAGAAAGAGAGGAGGAAGGAATGACACCGGTTGAGACCTCGCCGCCGTCGCCGTTGCCATCGTTGCACGAGAGAAGGGAGAGACTCGCAGTAGAGGAGTCGAGAGAGAACCTGACGCGAAGAGAGGACGACGCATGAGAAGCAGACAGAGGTCGCGATGGAGCTGTCTCGCCGCCTACGCCGCGCCCTACCATCGTCGTCGAGCTTTCATAGCCGTCGCGTTTCACCGCCATTTTGGGTGTCTCCACCACCGAACCTTGGTCGATGCTACTGCCATTGTACGCGAGAGGAAGAGGATTGATGAGAGAGAACACGATTGAGCGAGAGAAAGGGGGTTGTCGTTGCCGTCGGAATTCTTGGGCGCCGCCGTTCATACCTGTCATTTCTCGAGCTCACCGTCGCTGCGTCTTCAAGGAAAGGGTCTCTCTGGAAGAACTTCCTTCCGCCATTTCCTCCTTGACTCACCTCACTGACATTGCCAACCTCTGTAGTCTTCAAGGCAGGTTGCTCACTTTTTACTATTTTGCTTCTTGTTCATTGCATACTTATCACATCTTAGATCCTACAATAAAATGGAGTTCTACAATTAATATCAGATTCATCAAAGTACTGAATACTTTAGTCACTTAACAGTGGTTTTGGATTTAAGTTATGAGAATGGAAAAATTTGGTGGTCCAATTTTGACAATAAGACAAGAGTTATTGATTTTGTTATCATTTAGCTATTTTATTATTGATTTTGTTGAAATTATTGCCTTCAATTTATGGATTACTGATGTAACTAATGAAGATGTGGCTCCTATTTTTCATGTACATGAATTAATAATGATTTGGATTGAAAAATTATAGTTAAGTTTGTTGTTAAAAATGATCAATGAGCAAAATTAGTTGGTAGAAGTAGAATTTGTTACTGTAAATTGAATTTGATGCTGAACATATCACTGAGTAATTTTTTTTTTCAATTTCGTTGATGTAAATCATTAGTACACAATTACACATGAACTAGGTTTTGTGCATGAAATTTTGATTAAGTGAAGTGATCGAAAATTAATATTCTATTGCAATCCAAATTCAATACGCAAAGTTTATTTATTTAATTGACACAATCCCTAAGGTTTGTTGAACGATTTTGTATGTTCAAGTATGCCATGTTTAGTTTCTTAAGTTAAATACTGCACATATATACAAGCTAAGTTAATTTCAGTCTGTAAATTCTTTCTTTTTCAATATTATTTGCTGCTTTGGATTGAAAAATTATAGTTAAGTTTGTTGTTAAAAATGATCAATGAGCAGAATTTGTTGGTAGAAGTAAAATTTGTTGGCTCTCTCTGGCACTCTGTGTTGGATTGGCATCACCTGAACTTGCGCCATGGGGCATGTGCTTCATTTGTTATGCTGAATGTCAAATTAAAATCAAAGTTAATACTATTTCAGAAGTTCATATTTATGTTGACTTCCTTTCATAGCTTTATACACTGGATGGCTGGAGCTTTATACTTCAGAAAATTGTAGTGAGGTTTCATGAAGTAAAAATATAAAGATTATACTTCAGAAAATTGTTTCAAATACCCCATTCTGGATAATGTAAATAGTTGTAGAAGACTGAATTAAATTAAACTATTAAACACTGAACTAAACTGAATGGGAGGCTAGTGACAAATTTCCCAATGCTGACTACAAGTTCTAAATATGAGGGGGGAAGCGGAGATGCAAATATTATGCAACAAGTTTCTTTATATGTAGTGTAAACTGTAGAAGAGCCCTCTTTCCTTTGAGATTTCCTGTTGGCACTAATTATTACAATTCTTGTTGTGGTTGATTGACATCCTTCTTCTGCATGTTCATGATAATATTACACTTAGTATATCCTTTTTATGTGGCTCAAAATCTTAGCAAATGCTCTTTATTGTTTAGTGACTAAAATTTTAATGTTGATTGACTTATTAAACTTGTGCTCCATATTTATTATTAACATGTTTATTTCTTTTGCTAGCAGGAGGACATGATGTGAAGAAAATATATTCTAAGCAAATATAAGATGGGATGGGTCTTATAATGATTTTTGTTATCTAAATGTATTATTTTGATGTGTTCTTTACTTTTTGATTAGAGACTTTATCCAATATTACATGTAATGGATAAATTACACCGTATTTTGATTAGTGTTGTAATGGATATCTAGTTTTTAATGAAACTTTTATCATTTAGATTTATTGAATTTCTCATTCTTAGATTTATTTGTGTTTATCATCATTTTGGGATGTGATTATGCTTTAAAAAAAATTAATTTCATAAAAGAAAATAGGCTATGGTCACGGTAAAAAACTGTGACCATAGATAAGCTATGGCCACGGTGAAAACTGTGACCATAGATAAGGCTATGGTCACGGTTTTAAGGCAGGGTGACCATAGAAGCTATGATCACAGTTTTAGGGAAGGGTGACCATAGAGGCTATGGTCACGGTCAAAACCGTGACCATAGATAAGGCTATGGTCACGGTTTTAAGGAGGGATGACCATAGAGGCTATGGCCACGGTGAAAACCGTGACCATAGATAAGGCTATGGTCACGATTTTTACACATGACCATAGATTAACCTATGGTCACGGTGAAAAAGCATGGCTTAAAGTGCCAGAAGTTGAAAATTGAAACCGTGACCATAGATAAAAAAAACCATGACTATAGACCTATGGCCACAAGAGAATAGGCCACGGTAAAAAACCGTGATCATGGGTCTAAAATCGTGACCATAGATCTATGGTCACCCTTTTTACTAGATATGGTCACGGTATTTTACCGTGACCATAGGCCTTTTTTTTATAGTGGCTGTGGTCCTTGCCTCCTTGGAGAAGAGCTGAAGAAGTGAAGAAGTGAGTTTGCCTAGGGTTGGAAACTAAAGTGAGTGAGAGTGAGGAACTAACCCTAATTTCTAAAATTATATATATATAAGCACTCTGGAGTGAGTAAGGGCGGGTTTACCCTGAACACGACCCTACCCAACCCCGCTCATTCACCCACCACACTCCGAGTCAGGTTTAAAACTGCCCCGACCAGGTAGGAGCGGGTTGGGTACTACTGCCATCCTTAGTGGAGCCGTCATAAACGTCATCGCCGATCTGCCTTGGAGCCGCTGTCCTACGAATCGCGACGAAGAGCAGAGAGAGAGAGAAGATGCGATGGAGGAGAGGACACCGCCAACTCTGTCGTGCCTGGTCACTGTCGAGCTCGCCATCAAAGATGCCACCACCGTCACTATTGAACCCTAGCAGTTGTAGCCACGCCTGTTGCAGTTGCCATCAACGCAGTAGCAGAGAAAAAGGAAGGATGCACGAACAGAATAGGGAGAAGGAAGTTGCCAGGCCGTCGCCATTTCTGCTCGGTGTTGTTGCCGTCGACTGGTTTCACCGCTGCTGAAGAAGAGAACGTGTCCGAGAGAGAGAGAGAGAGAGAGAGAGAGAGAGAGAGAGAGAGAGAGAGAGAAAACCAGG
>NC_029772.3:18841487-18858605 GCF_000817695.3 Arachis duranensis | reverse complement strand
CACACAAAGGAGGTTGAGACGGAGAAGGAGGAGAACGAGACTATCTCATCGCCGTTGATTAGAAGTTGCTACTATTTATGGGATGAATAGAATGAGAAGAGGGAGTGGAAATTTGCAGAGGAGAGGGAGCTTTTGCCGCCAGAACCCATCTCAGATATCTGCTAATTTCGACACTCGGAGGTAGGAGATTTATTTTAAAATTAAGTGTTTTAATTTATGAATGCCATTGAAGTTTACTGAGTAATTGCAAATAATTTATAAATGTCTTGTGTGGCTAATTGTTGAGAATTGATGATATTGGAATTGTTGGTGATTGTGAATATGATTAACTGTGATGAAATTGTGATGATAGTTGCTTGAATTGTGGCTGTGAATGATGAAATTGATTTTGGTTGGAGACTGTTATTCTTACTAGTTTTCTGATTGTTTTGGAATTTTTGAAAATCCTTATTTTATTTAATTATGCTAAATTGGTTGCTATTGTTGCTTTGTTTGATGGCGTTGTGAAGGTTGAATAAGTGATTAATCATTAAATCCTGAATACTTTCACCATGTATATAAACTTCCAACTTAATCAACTTAGCTTTCAAATAATCTTTTATAATATTTTACACTCCACAGTTTAATCTAGTTTATCTTTCATTTTACAAATTACAGTAAATTCGAGAAGTATGCCATATTTTTTCTTTAAACTTTCATTATTCAATAAAAACACAAAGATTAACCACACTAATTTCGAAGGTATTATTGGCAGTAGGAACAAATGGGTGCATCATATAATATGTATAATTTATAGATTTGGTCAAATGGTTTTCCAATTGCAATTTCAAAAACCTTATTGATTTAATTTGGATTTTGTTAATATAGTGTAAAAGTGCACACTTAGTCATTCATGTAAACCTTTTGGACTTTGAATAGGAATTAACATCATATAACTATATCGACGTAATTTTGGTTACATTGGATGAAATGTACTTGGAAATGTTTGATATGTGATTTTAATTAACAAAAATAAATTTTCTGGGATTTTCTTAAAAATTGAAATGCGATATCAAACTAAAGACTCAATATTAAATAAGGAAGACAGGTAAGTAACACCTTACTTTTGGTATGATCATGACGTGCTGAAAGTTGGGTCGTTACAATATGGTATCAGAACAGTTTGCTCCTACTAGAGCCTTGGATATGGACTGATTATGCTTCATTTCATACTCTGAGTGTCTGTCATGCTTTGTGGCTTGTTCTGATAACAAGAGTTTAAGTTTTATAGGCATGACTGGCTGATGATTAACGCTGTTAACCTACCATTGCATACCTTATGGTATTCAGTCTGGCAAACTTAATACTATTGATTTATGTATATGAGAACACTAATGGGTTATCATAGACGAAATGGAAGTTATGTGTGATGCGACTCACGGGGTTTGGGAGCATTAGAGTTTATGAAGATAGCTTCGTTTTGACGTATAATTTTTATTCGTTCCACGCAAACTCATGCCATCTTTTTCTACATTGTTTCCATTGGAATTCATTGTTTTGGATTTCCTTGCCAGCATATAACTTGCTTATTTTCCAACCGTACCTTATCGTTCCTGTATACCTTTGCATTCTTTTAAATCTAATTGCTTACCTGACTATTTTCGAATCTTCATTTTTGACTATGTCTATACTTCTGTTCATAGATTCTAATTTTTTTATTTGAGTTTGAACTTATTTCATTCTAATAATTTTCGAGAACGAAAATTGTTGTAAGGTGGGTAAAATGTAACAACCCAAATTTTCGGAAAATTAAATGATGAGTTATTTACTATTTATTATAATTGTTGAGAATTTTATTTTAAGAAAATATTTTAATGAGGATAATTAAATAAAGCTTCATGATAATTGAAGTTTAAATTAATTAAAATTTTATTATAATCTTTATTATAATTGAATATTTCATATAATTTCAGTAATTAAAAACTAAGAAAGAATTGTATAATTTAGTTTAAGTAACTTTTATTATGAATAATTTATGATTTAATTCGAGTTTCTTATTTTTAGAAAATAATCTATTAAGAATGATTAAATTGATTTTATAAATACTTTAAGTTTAAGTCAATTAATATTTAGATACAATTTTTTATTATAATTAGTTATTTTATAAATTGTAATTTTAAAGTTCCGGTGATAGAAAAATAATGAAAAGTTATATCATTTAATTTGAATAATTAATATATTGAGTTTAAACTATATTTTATAAAATGTGATTAATATGTTCATTTTATAATTTAAATTAGAAATAATCAATTGAACTTAGCAATATGCTGATAAATAATGTTCTTAAATATTTTTTAATGGAGTATATTTGGTATTAAAATTACTCTATCCTCCAATTTTATCAAAATATATATTTATATTTATCCTTATTCTTTTATAAAATCTTTAATTTGTAACCCTAAATCCCAAAAATTCCCATATTGAAAATTAGAAACCTAACCCTAATCTCCTCTAACCCTAACAGCCACCATACCCCCCTTACCCCTTAAAATGTTCAAAAACAAAAAATCAGAGAGAGGAGAGTGATGCAGAGAGGAAGAGTTCGAGAAGGAAGGCACCACTACAGTCCCGTCTCACCGCCGTGGAGCCCGTCATAAGCATCGTCATCGATCTGCCTTGGAGCCGATGTCCTACGCATCGCCGACGAAGAGCAGAGAGAGAGAGAGAGAAGATACGATGGAGGAGAGGACGGCGCCAGCTCTGTTACGCCTGGTTACTGTCGAGCTCCGCGTCAAAGACGCCACTGCCGTCATTGTCAAACCCTAGCAATTGTAGCCACGCCCATCGCTGCGCTGTCGACACTGTCACAGAGAAGGAGGAATGATGCGCAAACAGAAGAGGGAGAAGGAAGCTGCCAGGCCATCGCCATTTCTGCTCAGTGTTGTCGCCGCCATTGGTTTTGCCGCTGCTGAAGAAGAGGACGCATCCAAAAGAGAGAGAGAGAGAAAGAGAGAGAGAGAGAGAGAGAGAGAGAGAGAGAAGTTGTGACAGAGAAGGAGCACAATGAGAGTATCTCATCACCATTGATTAGAAGTTGCTATTATTGATGGGATGAACAGAACGTGAAGAGGGAGGAGAAATTTGCAGAGGAGAGGGAGGCTTGGCCGCCACTACCCATCTCGAATTTCTTCTAATTTTGACATTCGGAGGTAGGAAGTTTATTTTAAAATTACCCATTTTAATTTATGAATGATATCAAGAGGATTGGCTGCCAAAGGTATCTATCTAGCTGTAGATCCTTTAGATTCAACGTCAACTATGCTCCAACCTCGGATTGGTGGTGAAGAACATTATGAAGCTGCACAAAGAGTTAAACAAACTTTACAGCGTTACAAAGAACTTCAGGACATTATAGCTATCCTTGGGTTGGACAAATTATCCGAAGAGGATCGCTTAACTGTAGCAAGAGCACGAAAAATTGAGTGTTTCTTATCACAGCCTTTTTTCGTAGCAGAAGTATTTACCGGTTCGCCAGGAAAATATGTAGGTCTAGCAGAAACAATTAGAGGGTTTAAATTGATTCTTTCTGGAGAATTAGACGGTCTTCCCGAGCAAGCTATGCCATTGAAGTTTAGTAACTAATTGCAAATAATTTATAAATGTCTTGTGTGGCTAATTATTGAGAACTAATGATATTAGGATTATTGGTAATTGTGAATATGATCAATTGTGATGAAATTGTGATGATAGTTGGTTGAATTGTGGTTGTGAATGATGAAATTTATTTTGGTTGGAGACTGTGATTCTTACTAGTTTTCAAATCGTTTTGGAATTGTTGAAAATCCTGATTTTATTTAATTATGCTGAATTGGTTGCTACTTGTTGGTTTGTTTGATGGCACTATGAAGGTTGATTAAATGATTAATCATTGAATCTGGAATACTTTCACCATGTATATAAACTTCCAACTTAATCAACTTAGCTTCCACATAATCTTTTATAATATTTCGCACTATAATATTCCGCACTCCAAGGTTTAATCTAGTTTACCTTTCATTTTACAAATTACAATGAGTTCCAGAAGTTTGCCATATTTTCTCTTTAAACTTGCATTATTCAATAAAAACACCAAGATTAACCACATTGCTTTCGATGGTATTGTTGGAAGTACGAATAAATGGGTGCATCATATAATATGTATAATGTATAGATTTGGTGAAATGGTTTTACAATTGCAACTTCAGAAAGCTTATTGATTTAATTTGGATTTTGTTAATATAGTGTAAAAGTGCACACTTATTCATTCACGTAAACCTTCCAGACTTTGAATGGGAATTAACATCATTTAACTACATCGACGTAATTTTAGTTACATTGGCTAAAATGTACCTGGAAATGTTTGATATGTAATTTTAATTAATAAAAACAAAATTTTCTGACATTTTCTTAAAAATTGAAATGCGATATCGAACTAAAGGCTCAATATTAAATAGTTAATAAGGAAAACAGGTTAGTAATACCTTACTCTTGGTATGATCCTGATGTGTTGGAAGTTGGGTCATTACACTGCTTAATCTTCTTCGAGGTTGGTTTCGTTTTCTCTTTTCCTCGAATTCTCATTTCTGTTTGCTTGGGATGGCTTGTTGTTTTTATTGAGTTTGCCTTTACTGTTGTTGCACTTTTGTTTGGAAAAATATTTGTCCCCAAAAAGATTCTGAAAGATTCTCTCTTCTCTGAAAGAACTTTTTTTGTATTACCGTAGCTGTTACCCTTTGTGTATTGTGTTGCCCCTAATGGTGCCGCTTTAATATGACAATGTTATATAGGAGATGCACCATTTGGTTGCGTTGTTGGAGAATTTTTGAAAAGAGTAGCTTTCTTTTTGGTGTTGCTAATTTACAAGACCTGTTTTGGACGATGTTCGACTTCTTTTAGTAACAGTCTGCTTTACTTTTGCATTTGTAGGTGTAGCATTTATGTCATGCCGTGTTATTTTAAATATGTCGACTAAGGTCCCTCCTGGTCTTCAAGTTTGGATAGATAGTAGATACTATCATCCTTAGTTGTGTCCCTGTGACTGATAGAGAGTATTGTGATGAATTTCGTAGGCATCATAGCATATGTGAGAATAGGGAAGATGAAAGGAACTATGTTTTAGAGCTGCCCGATCCAGAGGAGAGAGTGTGTTTTCCCCCTTTAGAGAATTATAAACGACCTTTCTTTTATGCCTACGACTGTTTCTTCACTAGGTTAGGTGTCCAATTACCTTTTACAGACTTTGAGATGGATGTGATACGGTCTTCTAACCTTGCCCCTTCTCAGTTACACCTGAACTCTTGGGCTTTCATAAAAATGTACCAGTTCCTATGTCGGGAGCTAGATGTTCGACTTTCTTTAAATGTCTCTTTTATCTTTTTTTTTGCAACAAAACCATATAGTTCCACAAAGAAGTCGGGGTGGATATCCTTTCGAGCTGTACAAGGTTGAAAGGTTTTTTCTATCTTTGACGATTCCTTTCATGATTTAAAAATCACTTTTTTAAGGTCCAGAGTGCTAAGGGTGTCAAACCATTCTTTTTTCCCGAAAACCAAGAACCTCCTTTTTCCATGTACTGGCAAGATACCATTATAACCCTTAGGCGTGGTCTAGCCGATTTAGACGACCTGGAGAGGGGTGTTATAGATTTTTTGTTGGATACTTGGGGCCAAGCTCCTCATTTGGACACAAAAAGATTTTTGGGAGATCCAGCCTTCTGAAGTCCGAGCTCAGTAGCTCCCTTTCCTTTACTTGTTGAATTCTGTTATGTAATTGTCATTTTTGACTGTATCCCATTTTGTTTTGCAGAAATTATGGCTCTGAAATCAGCTATGAAGTTTCTTTAGAACACATTGAAGACAGTTGTGGCTCAGAATCTCCAACAACAAAAAAAGGTTAGGGCAAGATCCTCTGTCCGATCTCCCCCGAGGAAGTCAGGGTCGGGTCCATCTGGCCCGTAGGTCATCATTCCTACTCCCCTTTCCTGGATGATCTCTTCTGAATCTTCCCCTCCATCTCCTTCTTCCACTGAACCTCTCTCCAAGAAACAGAAAGTGGATGAAGAGGAGAGCATTTATACCAAGAACATTGATGCCCTGGCTTGGGGGGAGAAGAATGTTCTTCCTTATCACCACCTGAGCACGGACGATGTGGCTCTTCAAAACCACCTCTAGACCTTGGCACATGGTGGGCTCCGTACAGTTAGAATGTGTACTACTCTGGCCAGGAAGCTGAGGAAATCTCCCATACAAGCAACGGCCAGTGCTTTGGTGGCAGCCCGAGCTGATGTGGAGAGGTTGAATGAAATAAAAAAGGATTTGGAGCGGGAGAGGAAGGCCTTGATGACCGACTTGGAGGGAGCTCAGGAGAGAGCAAACAAGTCGGAAGCTGCTGCTGCCTTGGTCGAGGAGAAGGCAAAGAAGTTCCAGGAGAGCTATACCCATGTCTTTAGGTAGAGGTTGGCACTAGAGGAGAAGTTAGGAAAGATGAAAGAGAAGCTTGTTGAGTTTTAGGAGTCGGCAGCATTAGGGATGGATGAGATGTTCGAGAACTTAGAAGCTCAGGTTAAGGTCTTGGCTCCCAACCTTGACCTTTCCTTCTTCAGCACGGACAACATAGTGGTGGATGGCAAGATAGTCCTTACTCCCAAGGAAGATGATGAGGAGGAGCCTCCACTGGACCTCAAGACCTCAGGACCTCATATTGGGTAGACCTCCACATCGGAAGCCAAACCCGAAGCTACTTCTGTGGAGACCTCCCTTGGTGTTGTTTCAGTCATGCCAGTCTCCGTGCTTCTTCCTTCTTTTATGAAAGATGAGGTAACTGGCGAGGATCTCACTCCTCTTTGAGCCTTTTGTATTTTGCTTCATATAACTGATATGGCTCGACTTGTGGGTCTTATAACACTTTTTAGCTTGTAGTTTTTTTTAACACTTTACTTTCTGTTTAGTTGCTTTTCACTACTTTTTATGAAGTAATATTCAAAGCTTTGTATTTTAGAGTGCCCTTCCATTAAGTTCTTGTAGTGGGGTATCGTTTGCTTTGACTTTTGGAGTCTTAGCAAAGTTTAATTTAAGAGTTTTCTTTTATAGTTCTGATTTTGATCAATCGGCCTTTATTAAGTTACTTTTACAAATTGTTGTTTATCTGTCCCGCTTGAGGTCACTTTGTACAAGTTGTTTGTATAACTTCTTACATTAACTTGTACCTAGTCACTTCATCTTGCCGACCATTTTAGGTCGGACAATGATTTTTGAGGTTTATCAAGCTTAAATTACTGCGTTTAAGATAGAAACTCTTTCAATAAAGAAATGAAATAGGAATTTTATTGATATTTGAGAAATTCCTTTACAAAAGCATACTATGGCATGAATACCCCTAGCCCTCGCGTTGGTGCCTCGCTAAAATACCTTTGAGATTGGTAAAAAGAGTGCACCAATTAAACGAGGTTCACCACTTTAGCTGTAATGTTTCTTTAGGTTACAAGCATGCCAGGACCTCGGGAGCTCCCGCCCTTGGAGGTTGAACACCTTGTACAAACCTTTACCTAAGACCTCTACTATCTTGTAAGGTCCTTTCTAATTTGCAGCCAACTTTCCTTCTCCTGACTTCTGTATTCCGATGTCTTTTCGAATCAGGATGAGGTTGTTGGTGGTGAAGTTTCTCTTGATCACCTTTTGATTCTGTCTTAGAGCCATCCTTTGCTTTAGAGCTTCTTCCCCAATCCGAGCTCTTTCTCGGACTTCATGGAGGAGCTCAAGCTCAAGCTCTAGCTCTTTCATTGTAAAATATGACTCTAGGTGATTCTTCAGCTACTTCTATGGAGATCATGGCTTCCATTCTGTACGCAAGTCGGAAGGGTGATTCCCCCATTGTAGAATGTGGGGTGGTCTGATATGTCCACAAGCCTTGAGGAAGCTCGTCGACCCAAGCCCCCCTTTGCAGATTGTATGACTTTGCTGGTAGCTTCAGTCTGTCTATTGGCTTGGGGGTGCTCTACCGATGTGAACTGGTGTTTTATTTTTAGGTCAGCCACCAAGTTTCTAAAGTTTGAGTCAGTAAATTGAGTCCCATTGTCTGTGGCAATGGAGTGGAGAACTCCAAACCTTGTGATAATGTTCTTATACAGAAATTTTTGACTTCTTTGAGCAATAATAGTTGCTAAGGGCTCTGCCTCATTCCATTTAGTGAAGTAGTCAATCCTTACTATGAGGCATTTGACTTGGCCTGGTGCTTGTAGAAAGGATCCGAGTAGATCAATACCACATTTCGTGAATGGCCATGGTGAGGTAACACTGATGAGCTCTTCAGGATGTGCCACATGGAATTTAGTATGTTTCTGGCAAGGTGGACATGTCCTAACAAACTCAGCTGCTTCCTTTTGTAAAGTCGGCCAGAGAAAGTCAGCTCAGATCACTTTTTTGGCTAGTGACCAAGCTCCCAAATGATTTCGACATATACCACTATGTACCTCCTCTAAGACTTTCCTTGTGTTGGAGGTCAGGATGTATTTTAATAGGGGTGTTGAGATCCCTCTTTTGTATAAGATATCGTGGACTAGTGTATAATTTTGAGCCTTCTTTACAAGCCTTTTGGCTTCCTTTTCATCCTTGAGGAGTACGTCGAATTTAAGGTAGTTGACTACGGACGTCATCCACCCTAAATGTTGATTGGATATGGTCAGTACTTCCATTTTTTTATATTGGTGGTGATTGTAGAGTTTTTTGAAAGAGACTTCTATTGTTGCCCCCTAACTTGGTTTTGGCTAATTTTGAAAGGGCATCAGCTCGGACATTGGATTCCCAAGTTATGTGTTGGACTTCGCTTTTTGAAAAGTGTTTCAGTTACTCTCTGGTCGTATCCAAGTACTTCTTTATATTAGGGTCTTTGGCTTGATAGGTGCCATTAATTTACAAAGTTATTACTTGTGAATCACTGAACACTACCACTTTTTCTGCTCCACTTCTTTAGCCAGTTTCAAGCTAGCAAGTAGGGCTTTATACTCTGCTTGATTGTTGGAAGCAGGGAACTCGAATCTTAAGGGTAGCTCTATCTGAATTCCTTGGTCACTTTCTAGAATAACACCAGCTCCACTTTCAGCTTTATTTGATGATCCGTCTACATACAGACTCCATATAATTGGGTTTCTCAGGCTTTCAGTGTATTCAGCAATGAAGTCGATAAGGTATTGTGACTTAATGGCTGTCCGAGTTTCATACCTGAGGTCGAGCTCGGACAGCTCCACCGCCCATTGTAAAATTCTTCTAGCCAAGTTTGATTTTTGTTGGATGTGTTTCATTGGTTGATTAGTGCGAACTTTAATGGTATGAGTCTGGAAGTAAGGTTAGAGCATTCAAGATGTAAGGATAACGGCATAAGCAAACTTCTCTATCTTTTGATAGTTCAACTCTGCCCTTGTAGGGCTTTGCTGATAAAATAGATAGGTTGCTGCCCTTTTTCGTCTTTTCAGACCAAGGCTGAAGCTATAGCTTGGCTTCCTACCGATAGGTATAACACGAGTTTTTTCCCTTGAATAGGTCGGGTAAGTATGGGTGGATGCTCCAAGAATGCTTTGAAGTCTTGGAAGACTTGTTTGCATTCTGGGGTTCATTCAAATTGCTTCCCCTTCGTTAGAATTGAGTAAAGGGAAAGTGATTTCAGGGCTGACCTAGCTAAGAATCTGGCTAGAGCTGCCAACCTTCCATTTAACTGTTGGACCTCTTTAATACAAGTTGGGCTCTTCATGTTGAGTATAGCCTGGAATTTGTCTAGGTTTGCTTCTATTCTTCTTTGGGTTAGTGAAAGTTTATTTTGAGGGATTTAACCTCATCTCATGCTTCCTTATAGTGGAGAATACCTTAGAGAGGTCAGACAATAGTGTTGTGTCCTCTTAAGTCTTAACGAGCATGTCATCTTCATATACTTCCATGAGTTTTCCTATGTGAGCGAAAAATGACTTGTTCATTAATCGTTGATATGTAGCACTTGCATTTTTTAACCCAAAAGGCATTATTATATAGCAATAGTTACCCTTTGGAGTTATGAATGGGGTATTTTTTTTAATCTGGCTTATATATGGGGATTTGATTGTATCCCGAGTAGGCATCCATGAAGGACAAATATTTATAGCCTCAGGCTGAGTCGACCAAAGCATCAATGCTGGGGAGTGGATAAGAATCTTTAGGGCAGGCTTTGTTGAGGTTGGTATAATCAACACACATTCTCCATTTTCCATTTTTTTCACTAACACAACGTTAGCTAACCATAGTTGATATATTACCTCCCTTATAAACCCTACCTCCAGCAAGGCTTATACTTGCTCTTCTACGACATGTGTCCTTTCTGATCCAAGTTTTTTGTGCCTCTGCTGAACAGGTTAGAAACCCGGATAAACTGTGAGTTTATGGGACATCAGGTCGGGATTTATATCAGGCATGTTAAAAACTATCCAAGCGAAGAGATTGGAGTTTTCCCTTAACAGATCAACGAGCTGTTTCTTGAGGCTCCCTTCCAGGTTTACCCCCTATGTTCATTGTCTTGTCAGGATGGTTTCCAATTTGTATTTCTTCTATTTTTCCCTCAAGTTGGGGGAGTAAAATTTCATGAGTTTGGACCCCTCCTAATTCGATGGTATTGACCTCTTTTCCTCCTGGATTGTCTTTCAAACTGAGGCTCTCATTGTAACATTTTCGAGCTAACTTTTGGTCTCCCTTTATAGCAGTTATCCTTTCTACTGTGGGGAACATCATATAGAGTTATGGAGTAGAGACAGCAGTTGCAAGTCAGTTCAGGGTCATCCGACCTATTAGAGCACTGTAGGTTGAGTTTACATTGACTACGATGTAGTCGATGCTTAGTGTCTTTGACCTGGTACCTTTTTCGAAAGTGGTGTACAGTGAGATGTAACCAAGAGGTTGGATGGGTGTATCTTCTAGTCAGAAAAGACTATATGAGTAGGCCTTTAGATCCTTTTTTTCTAACCCGAGTTTGTCAAAAGCAGGTTTGAACAGAATATCAGCCGAGCTGCCTTGATCTATCAAGGTTCTGTGGAGGTTAGCATTTTTCAGGATCATGGTTATCACCATTGGGTCATCATGCCCAGGTAGTATGCCTTGAGCATCTTCTTTAGCGAATGAGATAGTGGGCAAGTCGGTCAATTGACTGTCTTCCCCGACTTGATATGCCTCATTGAGGTGTCTTTTTCATGATGACTTTGATATCCTCTTTCTTGCAAATCCTCCATTGATCATGTGTACATGTCACTTTAGAGTGTGAGGAGGGCGTTCTAGTCATCCTCCTTCCTCATCCCATCTTCTCTTTCTCGGGTCGTTTGATCTGTCGACCAAATATCTATCAAGTCGGCTTTCTCTGGCCAACTTTTCTATGACATTCTTCAAGTCATAGCATTCATTGGTGGGATGCTTGTAGAGCTTATGATACTCGTAGGAATCAGTCCGACTTCCAGCTTTCTTGTGCTTAATCGAATGAGGGGGTGGGAGCTTCTTCGTGTGGTATATCTCTCTATAAACATCCACCAGGGAGGCGCTAAGGAGAGTGTAGTTGTGATACCTTCGAGGTTTCTCTATATTTGGTTCCTCCTTTTTCTTGGGTTCCCTTTCTTTGTCCCGAGGTTGATAGGGAAGGTTTGATCTTAAGGGAGGTTCTCTTAGTCAGAAATTTTCCTCCTTGCTGATATATTTCTCTGCCCTTTCTTGAATTTTGTTTAGAGAAGTTGGGTATCTTTTGGATAATAATTGGGAGAATGGTCATTCTCTGAGGCCATTGACCAAACCCATAATTACAGCTTCGATTGGTAGATTCTGGATCTCCAAACAAGCTTTATTAAACCTTTTCATGTAGTCCTTAAGGGTTTTTTAACCTCTTGTTTTACCCCCCAACAAGCTCGGGACGTGCTTTGTTTTGTCCTTTTGGATGGAAAATCTGGGCAGAAATTTTTTTCTAGTTCGTCAAAGTTGGCAACTGACCTAGGGGGCAGGCCGTCGAACTACTTCATAGCGGCTTTGGTCAGAGTAGTTGGGAAGACTTTGCAACGGGTGGCATCAGAGGCATCTGCCAGATACATCCGACTTTAGAAGTTGCTAAGATGATGTCTCAGGTCGGTCATTCTGTCATAGAGATCCATGTTAGGGGTTTTAAAATTCCTGGAAACTTTAGCTCTCATGATCTCTTCTGCAAACGGATTTTCCCCTCCAAAGGAGCTTTTCTCACGATATGCCCGGTTACTCTTATTTCGGATATCAGTTTCCAACTTCCGGAGCTTCTCCTCTAGCTCCCTCCATTTTTTCACTTCTCTTCTACTTTCCATTGTCATTCAGCTTCTTTTTCGAGCTGCTCTAGTCGATCTTGCTATCCATGGACCATGTCCAGTATCTCTGTCGCCTGAGGGTGATCCTTATCCTTGAGATGTTGTACTTCAGAATGGATTCTCCTTGGGTGAGGATTTTTTGATGTCCTCTCCCTGTAGGGCCCTTCAGTATGCTATGGTGGAGGAGGGAGCACAATGGCTTAGCCTTCTGGCTGAGCTTCCTGCTCAGATTCAGATGCTGTATGGTCGTCTTCATGCTCATGATCTGCCATTTGTCAAAGGGAGAATTCTAGATCCTCGACAATGGTGTCATTATTTTGAGGGTTACCTAAAATGTTGATTTGAGCCTAAACGTGAGGTCTAGATCCCTTAATATGGCAGCGTCCAACCTCTTTAGTGCCGAGGTGCCGCCTGTCCGAGTTCCTCGTGAGGAGGAGGGGGTGGTATTTATAAGAGACTCCAATGCTTAAGTTAGCAATGGCTTTTAGCAGGTTTTTAGTAGATTAAAACGTGGGTTATACCTGGGGGGTGCCAATGTACTTATAGCAGAATTGATAACCACCTTTGTTGGAGTAGTTTCCTCTTTATTTGATGGATGACTATTCCTTTTATCTTGGGAGTCTGATAAGATCTCCCTTCTAGATGTAGTGGAGAGATATCCGGGGGCAGTTACTCGTTTAATCAAGTAGAGCTGGACTTCTCTGTTGGTGTCCGACTTTTTTAAAGAGGTCGGGTACGGGTAGAGGCCACCTTCCAAGGTTTGGGCCTTTTATCTTTATTGGGTCTGACACTTATCTATTAGGCTAGGATATGAACAATTATTATTATATACTTTATTTACGAAATTTATATTCCTAACTTGTTATATTAAAAATGTAGTTAAATTTTTGTTATTATTATTTAATGAAGTTGTTAAATATATTACATAATTATATACATAATAATATTTTTATATAGTATAAATAATAAAATTGTCATTATATAACTTTACTTATTTTTTTCCTTCCATTTTTCCTTTCAAACAAACACCATAAATTAATCATCCTTCAATATCTTTTTATCTTATTTTTTTTCCATCTAAACATACCAATAAAAATTAAATTTTATCTCAAATTTTTTTCTTTTCATTTTTTTTTCACTCAATTACATTCCTTTCTATTTTTTTCCTCCACCAAACAAAGCCTAAAGCAAATGTATACTCAACCTAAATTAAGTGAAAATTATGAGTTTTTGGCCTCTATTTCTCATTAAAGGTAAAAATTGAAAATTCTTCCAAAAGAAAATCCCTAAACTACACAACATACTCAAAATCGGCCTCAATGAGAAAGGGAAAATTCACATTTGGAAAAAAGAGCATACAAGTGACCCTCCTAGCAGTGGCAGAGTTTGAAATAAAATTTTGGGATACCAGATAGAAAATAATTGTCAATATATTTTTGATATGGATCACATTTAAGATAAGTTCGTCTAACCCCATCTCTGATTTGAGTGATGTTGTCAAATTTAAAACCTTTTTCCAAGGTCTCGTTTCAAAAAATTAAGGTCAAACTAATCAGATGCAACTCTTTAATTTTTCATGATTATTTTATATAAAAATTTGAATATATATCCTGTAAAATATGTAAAAAAGAAGTTAGAAGGACAAATATTAAAATTTATAATATTTATTGAATTTTTTATCAATTTATACAAATACGACAGTATCAATACTTATTGAATATTCTAATATTTTTTATCATATAAAAAATTAAATTAAATAAACAGTCAAATATAAAATAATATTAAATTATATAAATAAAAAATACCTAATTTTTTATATTTGAACTCAAAGTTAGAGGGAAAGTTGCTTATTGAATTGAGAGTTGCGAAATGCGAATACACTCAATTCAGTCTAAATCCAATATAGTTTGAATGTTTAAAACTAAAAACTATTATGCAATAAAAGCAAAAGATGAAAATTGAACTTTGATATTTTAAGTTATAGTAAAATATTTGAGCCAACTTAACTATTTTTTATTTTTGAAAAAGTATTACTAATTTTTTTAATAAATGTTCGGGCTGCGACTCCTTTTTGTCTGAACTAAACTCCATCCCTATCTCCTAAAGGGTAATAGATGTCGTCACTCTGATGATATTAAAAAAAAAGTCTAAATTAGCATACATTTACTTTATTTTAAGTGAAAATTTTTTAAATAACTCAGTAACTATAAATTATTAAATTTTCAATTGTCATAGAGACAGATATAATTAGAACTAATTTTTAACAATTTACAAATTTTAAAATTACTTTAATAATTTTCAAATACTTATTTCATTTAAATATAAAAATATCCAGTAAAAACTGAGACATATTCTACGTAATAATTTATGACCTAGACGTAAATACATCTAAATATTCTAACAAAATCTAACTATATATGTAACTCAAATTAAAACAATCCCTAACTTAACCATCATTAAATTTCTAATTATTAAAATAATTTGATCCTAAATTCTAAACATAAATATCTACTCTAATCATTTACGCAAGAATAATAAAATAAATATTTTTTTTATTATTTAAAAAATTCATAAACTCCGCCTATATTACACTTGCGGTACATAGCCGGTCCCAAGCCCGGATAAAGGAGGAGGGTTGTGTTAGGTCTTCGGCAACCAACATAAAAATATAGCCGAACCCCCCATGACATGAATCAAAGACATTATTGCGCTAAAGCTAGGTCGTTGCCTGGAAGCAACGCGCCGTATGGCTCGAGTATGGTGTCAAAGCAAGAGCCGCTGCATCGGTGCCCGGATGTAGTGTTAAATGAGCAAGGGTTCTCGCGTTTTCGTGAACGGACGAGGGTAAATAAGCTAGTTCACAAAGGAAAAGGTAAAGGTCAAAGCGACAGAAGGTTGAGATTTGGGACATGGAACATAGGCACTCTAACAGGAAAGTCCATGGAGGTGGTGGACACCATGACAAGGAGGAAGATTAACATTATGTGCCTAGAAGAAACAAAATGGGTTGGTGCAAAGGCTAGGGAGTTGGATTCTTCTGGTTTCAAACTTTGGTATACAGGAAAGGTGAAGAATAGGAATGGAGTTGGAATAATTGTGGATAAGCAGTGGAAGAAGGACGTAGTAGATGTCAAGAGGGTGGGAGATCGGATCATCTCTATCAAACTTGTGGTGGAGGGAGGTGCTTTCCATGTGATTAGTGCCTATGCATAAGCTCTCAAATTGACTTCTT
The DNA here is from genome assembly GCF_000817695.3 of Arachis duranensis. Classification (NCBI taxonomy): domain Eukaryota; kingdom Viridiplantae; phylum Streptophyta; class Magnoliopsida; order Fabales; family Fabaceae; genus Arachis; species Arachis duranensis. The sequence goes on along the minus strand of NC_029772.3, from coordinate 18,843,033 downwards.
CTTGTTGAGGAGAGTCGACCGGAAATTTTGCATTAACTGTAAAATTATCTCGGGAGAGAGTTTGACAACACAACATAGGGTGCTCGTCATGGATTTTTGTGTTGAGCAAAAGTTGAGGAAAAGACATTATACGAAGAACCCAAGGACGAGGTGGTGGCGGATGAAAGGTGAGGAACAAAGAAGCTTCCTAAGACGGGTAGGAGAATAGGCAAAGTGGGATGGGAATGGAAGCGCGGAAGAGATGTGGAGGGAGATGGCAGAAGTTATTAGAAGAACAGCAAAAGAAAGTTTTGGTGAATCTAAAGGAATAGGACCAAGAGACAAGGAGTCCTGGTGGTAGAATGCGAGTATACAAGAAAAGATAAAGATAAAAAGGAAATGCTTTAAAGGGTGGTCTTTATGCCGCAATGCAGATAACTGGGAAAAATATAAGGCGGCTAAGAAAGAGACAAAAGTGGCTGTAAGTGAAGCAAGAACAAGAGCATATGAGGGTTTCTACCAGTCTTTGGGCACGAAAGAAGGAGAAAAAGGTATATATAGAATCGCAAAGAGCTGGGAAAGAAGAACGAGAGATTTAGATCAGGTTAAGTGCATAAAGGATAAGGATGGAAAGGTGTTGGCTCAAGAGGAGAAGATTAATGAAAGGTGGAAGAGCTACTTATACGAGTTATTTAATGAGGGACAGAAGACTCGTCCGAGCCTTGGTCGATTATGCACAAGGGAAGAAGATCAAAACTTTGACTACTATCGAAGGATTCGAGACTTCGAGATAAAAGAGGCTCTAAAGAAGATGAAAAATGGCAGGGGTAAAGGATGCTCTAAAGCAGATGAAAAATGGCAGGGCAGTAGGACCTGATAATATCCCGATTGAGGTTTGGAAGGGTCTTGGAGGAAAAGGCATCAACTGGTTAACCAAGCTTTTTAATGAGATTTTAAGGTCAAAGAAGATGCCTGATGAGTGGAGAAAGAGCACCTTGGTACCTATCTACAAGAATAAGGGGGATATACAAAGTTGTGGAAACTATAGAGGGATTAAGCTTATGAGTCATACTATGAAGTTATAGGAAAGGGTGATAGAACGGAGGTTGAGAAAAGAGACACAAGTAACAGAGAACCAATTTGGATTTATGCCAGGCAGATCTACCACTGAAGCGATATACCTATTAAGAAGGATGATGGAGAGGTATCGTAGTAATAAAAGGGATCTACACATGGTGTTTATTGATTTGGAAAAAGCGTATGATAGGGTACCAAGGGAGGTCTTATGGAAGGTTTTAGAAAAGAGGAGAGTAAGGATCGCATATATTCGGGCAATTAAAGACATGTATGATGGGGCCACAACTAGTGTGAAGACTCAAGGTGGTGTGGCAGAGGAATTCCCTATTGGTATAGGATTACACCAGGGATCATCCTTAAGTCCATACCTTTTCACATTAGTCTTGGAAGTACTCACAGAGCACATCCAAGAGCCTGTGCCATGGTGCATGCTTTTTGCCAATGATATCGTCCTTATGGGAGAGTCAAAGGAAGACCTAAATAAGAAGTT
>NC_029772.3:18819479-18841090 GCF_000817695.3 Arachis duranensis | reverse complement strand
AACAAAGGGCGAAAGGCAGAGGAAGACCTAAGAAGACCATCCATGAGGTGGTCAAACGAGATCTACATGTAAACGGTCTCTCTGTAGACATGATACATGACAGAGCACAATGGCGTCGTTTGATTCATGTAGCCGACCCCACTTAGTAGGACAAGGCTTTGTTGTTGTTGTTGTTGTTGTTGTTGTATTTAAAAAATTCATAAACATAAATTAGTCATATAAATTATTAAAATAATAAATAGAGAACTAGTATTTTCACCACAATCTTTTATTAAGTTTGTTAATATCGCCAAACGCGCTATTATTCTACCACTGTTGTAAAATAAATAAATAATAAGGAAGAGGTAATAAATATAAAAGTATAATTATATAATTTTAATAGTAATATTCACCACAATTATTATCACAATATAATAAATATGATTAATATATTTAATATTATAGTAAGATATATAAAGAGAGAGAATAGTAATTAGTAATATGAAAGAGAAAGAAGAAAGATTATTATTGTTTGTGTATAAAGAGAGAATAGTATTTGTTGTTGTGTAACATCAACAGAAGCTTAACCTCCTATTTATAGGCATACAGAAGGAATATTTTCAGCCTTCATTAATTTTCATTCTCTTTTGAGAATGTAAGCCTCATATAGGAAATGGGCATCCACATCCCATTCTTATCACAACACTCCCCCTTGGATGACCATTTAGGATTATTGCCTCGTTAAAACCTTACTAAAGAAAAACCCAGTAGAAAAAAACCTTAGTGAAGGAAAAAGAGTACAATATCATTTAGTGATGGGGACTGCCTCATTAAAAGCCTTGTCAAGAAAAATTCAATGGGAAAAAAAACCTAACCAAGGAAAAAAGAGTACAGTCTCCCCCTCTTGTCGACATCAGTTGATGTCTCGAAATCGGCGCATCCCAATCTCATGTACCAATCTTTCAAAAGAGGATTTTGGGAGTGACTTTGTAAATAAATCTGCCAGATTGTCACTTGAGCGGATTTGTTGGATATCAATTGTCCCTTGATTTTGAAGATCATGAGTGAACAAGAATTTGGGAGAAATATGCTTTGTTATATCACCTTTGATGTATCCACCTTTAAACTGAGCAATGCATACTGTATTATCTTCAAACAGGATAGTTGGAGCTATCTTATGATCAATCAGTCCACATGATGACAGTATATATTGGATCAAACTCCTGAGCCAAAAACACTCGCGACTAGGTTCATGTATCGCTAGTATTTCAGCATGATTAGAGGATGTTGCAGCAATCGTTTGTTTCGTGGACCTTGGAGCACAAAATTGTGATCTCAATGGCGCCAACAACTTGGTACGCACAATTGTAATATCACTCTTTTTCACAACTTCGCATAACTAACCAGCAAGTGCACTGGGTCGTCCAAGTAATAAACCTTACGTGAGTAAGGGTCGATCCCACGGAGATTGTCGGTATGAAGCAAGCTATGGTCATCTTGTAAATCTCAGTCAGGCGGATTTTAATGGTTATAATAGTTTTCGAATATAAAGATAAATAAAGCATAAAATAGAGATAGAGATACTTATGTAATTCATTGGTGGGAATTCCAGATAAGCGCATGAAGATAATGTGTTCCTTCTGAATCTCTGCTTTCCTACTGCTTTCATCCAATCATTCTTACCCCTTTCCATGGCAAGCTGTATGTTGGGTTTTACCGTTGTCAATGGCTACCTCCCGTCCTCTCAGTGAAAATGGTCCAAATGCGCTGTCACAGCAAGGCTAATCATCTGTCGGTTCTCGATCATGTCAGAATAGGATCCATTGATCCTTTTGCATCTGTCACTACGCTCAACAATCGCGAGTTTGAAGCTCGTCACAGTCATCCCATCCCAGATCCTACTCGAAAACCACAGACAAGGTTTAGACTTTCTAGATCTCAAGAAGGCTGCCAATGGATTTAGCTTATACCACGAAGACTCTGATCTCACGGAATGGGAGGCTCCATTGTCAGGCGGGGCAACCATGCGTCGTGGGTCAGGAATCAAAGAGATACACACTCTAGCTGTCGCAGGTAGAACAGAAGTGTTTGTCTGGCACGCGTTCATAAGTGAGAATAGTGATGAGTGTCACGGATCATCACATTCATCAGGTTGAAGTGCGAATGAATATCTTAGAATGAGAATAAGCATGAATTGAATAGAAAACAGTAGTAATTGCATTAATACTCGAGGAATAGCAGAGCTCCACACCTTAATCTATGGTGTGTAGAAACTCCACCGTTGAAAATACATAAGTGAAAATAAGGTAGGCATGGCCGTGAGGCCAGTCCCTAATGTCTAAGGACTAACAATAATCAAAGATGTTCCAAAAGCTCGTCCAAAGATTGATATAAAATACAATAGTAAAAAGTTTTATTTATACTAAACTAGTTATTAGGGTTTACAGAAATAAGTCTTAGTGCAGAAATCCACTTCCGAGGCCCACTTTGGTGTGTGCTTGGGCTGAGCTTGAGCTTTACATATGCAGAGGCTTCTCTTGGGGTTAAACGCCAAGTTGTAACGTGTTTTTGGCATTTAACTCTGGTTTGTGACGTGTTTCTGGCGTTTTACTCCAAAATGCAGCATGGAACTGGCGTTGAACGCCAGTTTGCGTCATCTTAACTCGAATAAAGTGTGAACTATTATATATTTCTAGAAAGCCCTGGATGTCTACTTTCAAACGCAGTTGAGAGCGTGCCATTTGGAGTTTCGTAGCTCCAGAAAATCCATTTCGAGTGCAGGGAGGTCAGAATCCAACAGCATCAGCAGTTCTTTGTCAGCCTCCTATCAGATTTTTGCTCAGGTCCCTCAATTTCAGCCAGAAAATATTTGAAATCACAGAAAAATATACAAACTCATAGTAAAGTTCAGAAATGTGAATTTTTCATAAAAACTAATAAAAAATCCCTAAAAATAGCTAGATCCTACTAAAAAATACCTAAAAACAATGCCAAAAAGCGTATAAATTATCCGCTCATCACAACACCAAACTTAAATTGTTGCTTGTCCCCAAGCAACTGAAAATCAAATAGGATAAAAAGAAGAGAATATACTATAAATCCCAAATTATCAATGAATATTAGTTCTAATTAGATGAGCGGGACTTGTAGCTTTTTGCTTCTGAATAGTTTTGGCATCTCACTTTATCCTTTGAAGTTTAGAATGATTGGCATCCATAGGAACTCAAAGTTCAGATAGTGTTATTGATTCTCCTAGTTAAGTATGTTGATTCTTGAACACAGCTACTTTTATGAGTCTTGGCCGTGACCCTAAGCACTTTGTTTTCCAGTATTACCACCGGATACATAAATGCCACAGACACATGACTGAGTGAACCTTTTCAGATTATGACTCAGCTTTGCTAAAGCCCCTAGTTAGAGGTGTCCAAAGCTCTTAAGCACACTTTTTTTGCTTTGGATCACGATTTTAACCACTCAGTCTCAAGCTTTTCACTTGGACCTGCATGCCACAAGCACATGGTTAGGGACAGCTTGATTTAGCCACTTAGGCCTGGATTTTATTTTCTTGGGCCCTCCTATCCATTGAAGCTCAAAGCCTTGGATCCTTTTTACCCTTATCTCTTGGTTTTAAGGGCTATTGGCTTTTTTTGCTTGCTTTTTCTTAAATTTTTTTTCGCAAGCTTTGTTCTTCACTGCTTTTTCTTGCTTCAAGAATCAATTTTATGATTTTTCAGATCATCAATAATATTTTTCTTTTTTATCATTCTTTCAAGAGCCAACAATTTTAACATTCATAAACAACAAGATAAAAAATATGCACTGTTCAAGCATTCATTCAAAAAACAAAAAGTATTGTCACCGCATCAATATAATTAAACCAATTTCAAGGATAAATTCGAAACTCATGTACTTCTTATTCTTTTGTATTAAAAACATTTTTCATTTAAGAAAGGTGAAGGATTCATGGAATTATTCATAGCCTTAAAACATAGTTACTAAATACTAATGATCATGTAGTAAAGACTCAAAACATAGACAAATATAAAGCATAAAGTCGAAAAACAAAGAGATAAGAACAAGGAAGTTAAGGAATGAGTCCACCTTAGTGAGGGTGGCGCCTTCTTCTTGAAGGATCAATGGTGTCTTTGAGCTCCTCTATGTCTCTTCCTTGCCTTTGTTGCTCCTCCCTCAGAGCTCTTTGATCTTCTCTAATCTCATTGAGAATGATGGAGTTCTCTTGGTGTTCTACCCTTAATTGGTTCATGTTATGACTCAATCCTTCTAGAGAAGTGTTGAGTTGTTCCCAATAGTTGTTTGGAGGAAAATGCATCCTTTGAGGCATCTCAGGGATTTCTTGATGATGAGCTTCCTCATGCATCTCTAGAGATCCATGAATGGGCTCTCTTGTTTGCTCCATCCTCTTCTTAGTGATGGGTGAAGAACTGAAGATTGATGGTTTAGAAGTTATAGTAAACTCTCGTTGTAAGTATAGTTACTAAACCAAGCAATCAACCTTTCTTACAAACGTTTTGGTTGTCACAAGTAACAAACCCTTTTAAAATTGATAACTGAGTATTCAAACCTCGGGTCGTCGTCTCAAGGAATTGCAGGGAGGTATGTTCTTATTATTGGTTATGAGTTTTGTAAATCGGGGTTTTAAAGATGAGGAACAAGTAATTTAAATGGCAGATAAAATAAATAAATAACTGTAAAATAAACTCTTGGGAAGATATGAACATTCGGAAGTCCTATCCTAGTTACTCCTATGAGAATGGAAGTTAATCCCACTTAGTTAACCTTTGCGTAAGTAAGGGAAAGTCAAGTGAACTAATTGGTTAGATTTCTCAAGTCCTAGCCAACTCCTAAGGAAAGACAAGAGTTAGTGGAATTCCAGTTAATTAGCCGACATAACAATCAATCATGAATAGTTGATAACTCAAGAGCTTCCAGTTAATCAATTAAAGCCAATAATATAAAAAGCCAAATATGAATCTTAGATCTGAAATACCTCAAATAACATACATTCAAAGCAATAAAATCTAACATGGACAATATTCATAAGTCAAATGGGCAACAAAAATCAAATACAAATAAAAGCATTAAAGTATCTCAAAGTAGAAGAGAAGCATGAATTATTGAACCTGATATAAAGATGAGATAAATCCTAATTCTAATATAAATTATAATCCTAATCCTAAATCCTAAGAGAGATGAGAGAGTCTCTCTCCCTAAAAACTACATCTAAAACTAAAAATTATGAATTATGAAAGCATAATTATGAATGGATGCATTCTCCCACTTTATAGCCTCTAATCTGTATTCTCTGGGCCAAAAACTGGGTCAAAAACAGCCCAGAAATCGCTGTTTACGAATTTAGCTATGCTGGTTTTTTGTCACTGCGATGCGTCCGCGTGGATCACACGTTCGCGTCGCTTAGCGGTATGGCCACTATAACAAATTATATATCAAATCGAAGCCCCGGACGTTAGCTTTCCAACGCAACTGGAACCGCATTATTTGAACCCTTGTAGCTCAAGTTATGTCCGTTTGAGTGCAAAGAGGTCAGGCTGACAGCTTTGCAGTTCCTTCAACTTCTTGTATTCCTTCCACTTTTGCATGCTTCCTTTCCATCTTCTAAGCCATTCCTGCCCTGTAATTCCTGAAATCACTTAACACACATATCAAGGCATCTAATCGTAATAAGAGAGGATTAATATTAGCAAATATAAGGCCAAAGAAGCATGTTTTCAATCATAGCACAAAATCAGGAAGGAGAATGTAAACTCATGCAATTAGTATGAATAAGTGTACGAAAGATTGATAAAATCCACTCAATTTAGCACAATATAAACCATAAAATAGTGGTTTATCAACCTTCCCACACTTAAACATTAGCATGTCCTCATGCTAAGCTCAAGAGAACTAAAAGAGTGAAGAGGAATGATAGAATGTATGAAATGCAACCTATCTATATGAATGCAACTACATGCAAAGATGTTTCTATCTACTTGGTTAAAAGTAAATAAGTTCTCCAAGACAGAAATAATTCAAATTCCACTAATTCAAATCATACAGTGAAAAGCAAGTAAACTTGTAAGAAGATAGCTGATGAAAGTAGGGAACATAGAATCAAGCACTGAACCCTCACTGGTAGTGTATATCACTCTAGTCTCCCAAGTGTATGGGGTACTTCACTCTATTCTTCCCTAATCATGCTTTCTAAACTTTGTCCTTCATCTAACCAATCAACAAATATTTAGTATACCCATGCACACATCATGAGGTCTTGTAGGTTGTAATGGGGCCAAGGCAAGGGTGAGGATATATGTATGGCTAAGTGAGCTATAAATTGAATCTTTGACTAACATAAGCTCTCACATAAACACACACACACACTCTATATAACTTCTTAAATCACGCCTAGCTACCCATAATTTCCACTTTTGTATCACATACTCATATACCAAACTTTTGATATTTCTTTACTTTTATCACATGTGCATTGATCTTTCTATTAAAGCTTAACATTGGGGTAATTTTGTCCCCTTATTTGAAAAATAAACATAACATTGTCAATGCACATGGATTTTTTTTTTATTTTTCTATTTTGGTTTTTCATGAGTAGGTTCCCAAATTTCCAATATTAGAAACATGATACATTCCCTTATTAACCCATGTTCCCACAAAATTCCCCACACTTAAATTATACACAATATCTATCTTAAGCTAACCAATGATTCAACTTGGAATTTTTAATTTGTTTTTCTGCTTAAGGCTAGTAATGTGGTTATAAAACAAAAGGGGATTAACAAACTCAAGGTGGCTGACAAGGATAACATAAAAGGGTAGGCTTTATTTGGGATAAGTGAGTTAATAATCAAATATGGCCACAATCATATGCAAGCATATAAATATACTAAACAATGGACATATAGACTGAAACAAAGTAAAGATTGCAATCATAGAGAAGAAAACACACAAGAATAAAATATTATGGTTAAATAATGTAACCATGCAATTAAGCTCAAAATCTCACAGGTTGTGTGTTCTTTGCCTCAAAAACCATGTTCCAAATACAACTTCAAAACAAGTTTAACACAAATTTTTCAATTTAAATTAGTGAAATACTATAAAAATTTCTTGAAAAAGAAAATATTACTTCAACCAAGTAGTGACTAAATGCATAAAATCAAACAAACATGCAATCAAATATGCAAATGCAGCAATTAACAAATTAACATTGGTGTTGAAAAAAAAGAAGTAACTAACCCACGGAGATCGGTATCGACCTCTCCACACTTAAAGATTGCACCGTCCTCGGTGCATGCTAAGATGTACAGGTGGATGGGTGGCTCCGCAGCTAGTGCTCTTTTTGTTCCTTTCCTTGCCAGTGGTATGGGAGTAGCTTTCTCTTTACCTTTCTTGGTGGCCATCCTGAAAAGAAACGAGGAAAGACATTAGCATTCAAGGGTTATAGCAAGGAAAAGAATAGGAAAGGTGGTAATCAATGCACAGGTATGGATAATGATGTGAACACATGGTCATGACTACATGTGGCAAATCAACAATGGAAATATAGCAAGTGCATGTGAGAAAAGTTGAATGCAAGGTGTTTATTGGCATGCCGGCAAAGGGTATGAGTAGCATAGGTCAAGCATTCAACGTCCAAATTAGATTACCAAGTCTCTCAAATTAATAATATGTTTGTAAAAATAACTATATTTAAATAATAAAATAGAGAAGGGGTTATGTGAAAAGCAGGCATTTAGAGTAGTAGATTTAAAAGAAATCCAAGAATAGTGCAAAATGCCATATGGGCGTTCTCACAAACACATAGCATGCATGTTAAATAAGGTATGAAAAATATTAATTAGAACATGCAATTAACTCTTATAATAATATATAATTGTTTAAACAAATCCTAAACAATCCATAAGCAATATATAAAAATAATGACCCAAATAAAATTCCAACACCAATGAAGATAATGCAATGAATGAGGGTATGCAAATAAATTGAATGAAATAGAATGGAAGTGAAGAGAGATGAGAAGTGAAATAGATGAAGAAGAAGAAAGTAAGAAAAGAAGGAAGAAAGAAGAAAAGATAGAAGAGATTAGGATTAGAGAAGAAAAAAAATAAGATAATTGGCGCTGATTTGGATAAGTTGTGCGGCGCAAGTGACGTGGACGCGTGGAATTACGCGTTCGCGCGGGTGGCGCTATTGTCAAGTGACGCGGCCGCGTGGGGCACGCGGTCGCGTGAGTGAATTTGTGCTACTAGCGCGAGAGCAGCCTCGCAGTCGCACAACTCTCTGTTAGAAATTCATATTGCCAAAATCCTTGGGTGACGCGATCGCGTGATTGACGCGATCGCGTGGATGACCAGAATGTGAAAATGGTGCGGACGCGTGGGGCACGCGTACGCGTGGCAAGGCTTGTGCTTTTAGCACGAGTCCAGCCCAATTCTAGCTCAACTTTCGGCCATACACCCTTTTTACGTCGATTTCAAGGCACGCGTTCGCGTGGGTGACGCGGATGCGTGGGAGGCATTTTTCCAACATGACGCGGACACGTTAGCGATGCGGTCACGTCGGTCAAATTGTGCCAAAGGCACGCCTCCAGCCACGCTCTCGCGTGACTCTCTGTTCACTTTTCTTTTCTTCCCAACGCACCGATGACGCGGACGCGTCAATGACGCTGCCGCGTCGTGTGCGTGCTTCCCCCTTTTTTTTTGCAGTGTGCAGAATGAAAAATGCAATGAATGTTATGCAAAAATTCCAGGTTCAATCAATATTAAAAAACAAACAAAACATACTAGAATTAAAACTGAAAAGGGACGATCATACCATGGTGGGTTGTCTCCCCCCTAGCACTTTTAGTTAAAGTCGTTAAGTTGGACATTTGGTGAGCTCCTTGTCATGGTGGCTTATGCTTGTACTGATCCAGGAATCTACACCAATGTTTGCAAATTCAGTATCCTCCGGGATCCCAAATCTTGTTTCTGCACCCGTCTTCAAGTTGATTATCATGATTTCATCCGGGTGGTTCCGCTTTAGAATTCTCACTGAAGCGTCCAAACAACTTCATAGCCCCATTCAATTGAGCTCTATAGCAACCTTTGCAGTTAAACTTAAAGCTTCCAACCATAATAAACCTAGCAGGGCAATTCTTACCACTGACCATCTTCTTCTTACTCTTAATGCCAAAAATAGCTCTAAGCTGACCATCCGTCTCTAGTAGCCCATATTCATGTGGGAAAGTAAAGGATAAGAATAGGAATGTTACCCACTTGAATGTTGTGTTGGACGGTAATGGTCTTGGGAGAGATATTTCTAATGAATTTGCAAGCTCCATTCCCTTGTGCTCTTCTCTGACAACTTCCACCTCTTTATAAGCTTCTTCAATTTCAACCTCTTCCTCTTGGTGGCTTTCTTCCAATTCAACCTCTTCTTCATTGTTTACCAAGGGCATGGGAGGTTGTGCTTCTTCTTCTTTAAACTCCATCTCTCGATCAACCTCTTCCAAGTCTTCAACTATGACATACCTTGGAGGTTGTACACCCTCCTCAACATTAATTTCAAGCATCTTGGAAGGAGGCTTTATGAATGGACTTTCCAATGGAGGTTAAGCATCTCCTAAGTCTTCAACCACTTCTTCTTCTTTAATAATTCCGGCTTCCTCCACTTGTTCTAGTACAAATTCATGCTCCTTAGTGTCCACTGGAGTTTCTAGTATCTCCTTCATGCTACGTTCTTCGTTAGATTGTCCACATGAAGCCATGGGGGTTCCTTGAGTGTCCAAACGTCGAAAAGGTAATCAATTCACCATTTGATCCAGGTGTTTTAGTATGAAATCGTATTCATCCTTGATGATTTCCTGGTCAACTATTTCTTCACCTTCAAGTACAAAATACTCCTTGTTGTCTTCCTTCACTATTTATTCAGCCGCGCTGTCAACTTCAAGGGTCTCTACTACCTTCACCTTTAAGGCCTCCTCTAGCTCATTATGAAGTATGGATTTGCGAAGATGATCCCTTCTCTCTTGTTCCATGTCAATAGCATCATTGGGATCATGTTGCTCTTGGATTGATGGTAGTGGGTACTTTTCCATGGATGGTGGTGATGGGGTGGAGAGATCATTCTGTGGTTGAAAAGGAAGTGCACTAGAGCTTGAGGGTTGATTGTTGAAGGTATTTAGTGGTCCGATTTGGGCGGCGAGAGCTTGTATAGTAGAGTTTAGATCAGCAATTGCTTTCTCTAAGGAGGTTTGGGGTGGATAGGAGGGTTCATTTGTTGGGAGAAAGGGTTCATGGTAGGAAGGTGGTTCATCTTGATAATGATAAGGAGATGGTGTATATTGAGGTGGTGGTTCTGTGTATGGTTCATTTGGCTCATAAGGTGGTTGGTATGGTGGGTACGGGTTAGGATCGTATGAGGGTGTTTGGTGGTAAGGGGCTCATGAGTATGGTGGTCCAAAGCTATGTTGAGGAGGGGGTTCATAGGCGTATGGTGGTGGTTGTTGATAATCAAAAGAGTGCTCACCATAGCCATTGCCTTGATATGCATCACAAAATGGTTGTTGATAGTCCATTGGAGGTGGTTGTTGCCATGAGGGTTGATTAAATTCTTGTGGCTCTTTCCATCTTTGATTGTTCCAACCTTGATGCCTGTTCTCATTATAATCTCCTCTTCCTGCAATATAGTTGTAACCAGACTCATAGCCAAAGGGGTGAGAGTTCATAGTAGTAGAGGAAAACAAAAAACAAAAACTAACAAAAAGAAAATATTTTGAAAAAGATATGATTTTTGAAGAAGGATAAGATAAGATTTTGAAAAAGATAAGATAAGATAAAAATTTTAAAATAAAAATATGAATTTTTTTTTTGAAAAATATTTACAATAACCATTAATAAGGCACACGTTTGCAATTCCCCGGCAATGGCGTCATTTTGAAGAACTGAAGATTGATGGTTTAGAAGTTATAGTAAACTCTCGTTGTAAGTATAGTTACTAAACCAAGCAATCAACCTTTCTTACAAACGTTTTGGTTGTCACAAGTAACAAACCCTTTTAAAATTGATAACCGAGTATTCAAACCTCGAGTCGTCTTCTCAAGAAATTGCAGGCTGGTATGTTCTTATTATTGGTTATGGGTTTTGTAAATCGGGGTTTTAAAGATGAGGAACAAGTAATTTAAATGGCAGATAAAATAAATAAATAACTATAAAATAAACTCTTGGCAAGATATGAAAATTCGGAAGTCCTATCCTAGTTACTCCTATGAGAATGGAAGTTAATCCCACTTAGTTAACCTTTGCATAAGCAAGGGAAAGTCAAGTGAACTAATTGGTTAGATTTTCCAAGTCCTAGCCAACTCCCAAGGAAAGACTAGAGTTAGTGGAATTCCAGTTAATTAGCCGACATGACAATAAATCATGAATAATTGATAATTCAAGAGCTTCCAGTTAATCAATTAAAGCTAATAATATAAAAAGCTAAATATGAATCTTAGATCTGAAATACCTCAAATAACATACATTCAAAGTAATAAAATCTAACATGGACAATATTCATAAGCTAAATGGGCAACATAAATCAAATACAAATAAAAGCATTAAAGTATCTCAAAGTAGAAGAGAAGTATGAATTATTGAACCTGATATGAAGATGAGATAAATCCTAATTCTAATATAAATTCTAATCCTAATCCTAAATCCTAAGAGAGATGAGAGAGTCTCTCTCCCTAAAAACTAGATCTAAAACTAAAAATTAGGAATTATGAAAGAATAATTATGAATGGATGCATTCTCCCACTTTATAGCCTCTAATCTGTGTTCTCTGGGCCGAAAACTGGGTCAGAAATAGCCCAGAAATCGCTGTTTACGAATTTAGCTACGCTGGTTTTTCGTCACTGCGATGCGTCCGCGTGGATCACGCGTTAGCGTCGCCTAGTGGTATGGCCACTATGGTAAATTATATATCAAATCGAAGCCCCGGAAGTTAGCATTCCAACACAACTAGAATCGCATCATTTCGACCTTTGTAGCTTAAGTTATGTCCGTTTGAGTGCAAAGAGGTCAGGCTGACAGCTTTGCAGTTCCTTCAACTTCTTGTATTCCTTCCACTTTTGCATGCTTCCTTTCCATCCTTTAAGCCATTCCTGCCCTGTAATTCCTGAAATAACTTAACACACATATCAAGGCATCTAATGGTAATAAGAGAGGATTAATATTAGCAAATATAAGGCCAAAGAAGCATGTTTTCAATCATAGCACAAAATCAGGAAGGAGAATGTAAACTCATGCAATTAGTATGAATAAGTGTACGAAAGATTGATAAAATCCACTCAATTTAGCACAATATAAACCATAAAATAGTGGTTTACCAATGGGCTTGTCCTCTTCAATGAGGATGTCTCCTTATATGACAACTCCAGCTAAGTTGCATAGATGGCAAATGAGATGAGGAAAAGCTAGCCTTGCCAAGGTGGAGGGCTTTTCGACTACTTTGTAGAGTTCTAGAGAGATGACTTCATAAACTTCTACTTCCTCTCCAATCATGATGCTATGGATCTTGATGGCCCGATCCACAGTTACTTCGGATCGGTTGCTAGTGGGGATGATGGAGCATTGGATGAACTCCAACCATCCTCTAGCCACAGGCTTAAGGTCCAGTCTTCTCAATTGAACCGGCTTGCCTTTTGAGTCTCTTTTCCATTGAGCTCCTTCCACACATATGTCCATGAGGACTTGGTCTAACCTTTGATCAAAGTTGACCTTCTAGGGTAGGGGCATGCGTCTTCTTGCATCATAGGCAAGTTGAACGCCAACCTTACGTTCTCCGGACTGAAATCTAAGCATTTCCCCCGAAGCATTGTAAGCCAATTCCTTGGGTTTGGGTTCATGCTTTGATCATGGTTCCTAGTGATCCATGCGTTTGCATAGAACTCTTGAACCGTTAAGATTCTGACTTGTTGAATGGGATTGGAGAGAACTTTCCATCCTCTTCTTCTAATCTCTTGTCGGATCTCCGGATATTTGCCCTTTTTGAGCTTAAAAGGGACCCCAGGGATCACCTTTTTCTTGGCCACAACTTCATAGAAGTGGTCTTGATGGGCTTTTGAGATGAATCTCTCCATCTTCCATGACTCAGAGGTGGAAGCAATTGCCTTCCCTTTCCTCTTTCTTGATATTTCTCTGGCCTTAGGTGCCATCAATGGTTATGGAAAAATAAAAAAGCTATGCTTTTACCACACCAAATTTAGAATGTTGCTCGCCCTCGAGCAAAAGAAGAAAGAATAGAAGAAGAAGAAGAAGAAGATATGGAGGAAAGGGAGAGAGTTGTAGGTTTCGGCCAAGGGGGAGAATAGAGGGTTTTGTTGTATGAAAATGAAGAAGGATGGAGGGGTTTATATAGTGGAGGGAGAGGGGTTTGGGTTCGGTCATTTAGGGTGGGTTTGGGTGGAAAAGAGATTTTGAATTTGAAGGTGGGTAGGGTTTATGGGGAAGAGTGGATGGATGTGATTGGTGAAGGGGTAATGGGAAAGAGAGATTGAGGTGATTGGTGAGGGGTATAGTGTTATTGGATTGTGTGAAGAAGAGAGAAGTGGGGTAGGTGGGGATCCTGTGGGGTCCACAGATCTTGAGGTGATCCTGTGGGGTCTACAGATCTTGAGGTGTCAAGGATTTCTCATCCCTGCACCTTTTAGGCGTGTAAAATGCCCTCTGTATGCAATCCTGGCATTTAACGCCAGACTGATGCTTGCTTCTGGCGTTAAACGCTCAAATGTAGCGTGTTTTTGGCGTTTAACGCCAGCCTGATGCTTGTTTATGGCGTTTAAATGCCAGACAGCTCTTCCTCCAGGGTGTGCTTTTTCTTCTGCTATTTTTGATTTTGTTTTTAATTTTTGCAATTGTTTTTTGACACCACATAATCATAAACCTAATAAAACATAAAAGAACAATAGAAATATAGATAATTAAAAATTTGGGTTGCCTCCCAATAAGCGCTTCTTTAATGTCAATAGCTTAACAGTGAGCTCTCATGGAGCTTCACAGATGTTTAGAGCATTGTTGGGACCTCCCAACACCAAACTTAGAGTTTGAATGTGGGGGTTTAACACCAAACTTAGAGTTTGGGTGTGGCCTCCCAACACCAAACTTAGGGTTTGATTGTAGGGGCTTTGTTTGACTCTGTATTGAGAGAAGCTTTTCATGCTTCCTCTCCATGGTTGCAGAGGAAGATCCCTGAGCTTTAAACACAAGGTAGTTCCCATTCAATTGAAGGACTAGCTCTCCTTTGTCAACATCAATCACAGCTCCTGCTGTGGCTAGGAAGGGTCTTCCAAGGATGATGCATTCATTTTCATCATTCCCAGTGTCTAAGATTATGAAATCAGCAGGGATGTAAAGGCCTTTAACCTTCACTAACACGTCCTCTACCAATCTATAAGCTTATTTTATTGACTTGTCTGCCATCTCTAATGAGATTCTTATAGCTTGTACCTCAAAGATCCCCAGTTTCTCCATTACAGAGAGTGTCATAAGATTTATACCTGACCCCAGGTCACACAAAGCCTTCTCAAAGGTCCTGGTGCCTATGGTACAGGGTATTAAGAATTTACCAGGATTTTGTTTCTGTTGAGGTAAAGTTTGCTGAACCCATGTATTTAGTTCACTAATGAGCAAGGGAAGTTCATCTTCCCAAGTCTCATTACTAAACAACTTGGCATTCAGCTTCATGGTGGCTCCTAGATATTGAGCAACTTGCTCTTCAGTAACATTTTCATCCTCTTCAGAGGAAGAATAGTTCTCAGAGCTCATGAATGGCAGAAGGAAGTTTAATGGAATCTCTATGGCCTCTATATGAGCCTCAGATTCCTTTAGGTCCTCAATAGGGAACTCCTTTCTGTCTAGGGAACGTCCCATGAGGTCTTCCTCATTGGGATTCACATCCTCCCCTTCCTCTTTGGATTCGGCCATTTTGATTATATCAATGGCCTTGCACTCTCTTTTTGGATTCTCTTCTGTATTGCTTGGGAGAGTACTAGGAGGAGTTTTAGTGATTTTCTTACTCAGCTGACCCACTTGTGCCTCTAAGTTTCTAATGGAGGACCTTGTTTCATTCATAAAATTTAAAGTGGCCTTAGATAGATCAGAGACTATGTTTGCTAAGCTAGAGGGGCTCTGCTCAGAATTCTCTGTCCATTACTGAGAAGATAATGGAAAAGGTTTGCTATTGCTAAACCTGTTTCTTCCACCATTATTAAAGCCTTGTTGAGGCTTTTGTTGATCCTTCCATGAGAAATTTGGATGATTTCTCTATGAGGGATTATAGGTGTTTCCATAGGCTTCACCGATGTAATTCACCTCTGCCATTGCAGGGTTCTCAAGATCATAAGCTTCATCTTCAGAAGATGTTTCTTTAGTACTGTTGGATGCATTTTGCAATCTATTCAGACTCTGAGAAATCATGTTGAGTTGCTGAGTCAACATTTTGTTCTGAGCCAATATGACATTCAGAGCATCAATTTCAAGAACTCCCTTCTTCTGAGGCGTCCCATTACTCACAGAATTTCTCTCAGAGGTGTACATGAATTGGTTATTTGCAACCATGTCAATGAGTTCTTGAACTTCTGCAGGCATTTTCTTTAGGTGAATGGATCCACTTGCAGAATAGTTCAGTGACATCTTAGAGAACTCAGATAGACCATCATAGAATATATCCAAAATGGTCCACTCTGAAAGCATGTCAGAAGGACACTTTTTGGTCAATTGCTTGTATCTTTTCCAAGCTTCATAGAGGGATTCACCATCTTTTTGCCTGAAGGTCTGAACATCCACTCTAAGCTTGCTCAGCTTTTGAGGAGGAAGAACTTGGCCAAGAAGGCCGTGACCAGCTTATCCCAAGAGTCCAGGCTATCTTTAGGTTGTGAGTCCAACCATGTTCTAGCTCTGTTTTTTACAGCAAAAGGGAAAAACATGAGCCTGTAGACTTCAGGATCTACTCTATTAGTCTTAACAGTATCACAGATCTGCAAGAACTCAGTTAAAAACTGATAGGGATATTCTGATAGAAGTCCATGAAACTTGCAGTTCTGTTGCATTAGAGCAACTAGTTGAGGCTTCAGCTCAAAATTGTTTGCTCCAATGGCAGGGATAAGATGCTTCCTCTTAGTTTCTTCTTCAGAGTCCTTTCAGGTTTAGGATCTGCTTCTACAAGAATGTTCTTGTCCTTGCTCCTACTCATATGAAAAAGAAGGGAACAGAAAATAATAATAGGGATTCTCTTTACCACAGTAGAGAGATTCCTTTACGTGAGTAGAAGAAAATAAAAAGAAAATCCGAACACAGGTAGAGGGGAGAAGAGGGTTCGAATTTTGAGTAGAAGAAAAGTGTTAGTAGATAAATGGTGCACGAAATTGCAATCACACTTTTGCAATCTGCACAACTAACCAGCAAGTGCACTGGGTCGTCCAAGTAATACCTTACGTAAGTAAGGGTCGATCCCACGGAGATTGTTGGTATGAAGCAAGCTATGGTTGTCTTATTAATCTTAGTCAGGATGCCATTAATGTTCTTTGAATTTAATTGTAAAAAGTGAAAGTGTTTGGAATAAGTAATTGTTACTCAATAATGGAGAATATATTGGAGTTTTGGAGATGCTTTGTCTTCTGAATTCCTGTAACATAATGCTTTCTCACTTTCATAAATGCAAGGCTCCTTCCATGGCAAGATGTATGTAGGGTGTCACCGTTGTCAATGGCTACCTCCCATCCTCTCAGTGAAAATGGTCCAAATGCTCTGTCACAGCACGGCTAATCATCTGTTGGTTCTCGATCATGTCAGAATAGGATCCATTGATCCTTTTGCGTCTGTCACTATGCCCAACACTCGCGAGTTTGAAGCTCGTCATAGTCATCTAATCCCAGAATCCTACTCGGAATACCACAGATAAGGTTTAGACTTTCTGGACCCTCATGAATGCCGCCAACAATTCTAGCTTATACCATGAAGATTCTGATTAAGGAATCTAAGAGATACTCATTCAATCTAATGTAGAACGGAGGTGGTTATCAGGCACACATTCATGGATTGAGGAAGGTGTGAGTGTCACGGATCATCACCTTCTTCATAGTGAAGCACGAATGAATATCTTAGATAGGAACAAGCATGTTTGAATGGAAAACAGAAATAATTGCATTAATTCATCGAGACGCTGCAGAGCTTCTCACCCCCAACAATGGAGTTTAGAGACTCATGCCGTCAAAGAGTATAAGATTCAGATCTAAAAATGTCATGAGATACAAAATAAATCTCTAAAAGTTGTTTTAAATACTAAACTAGTAACCTAGGTTTACACAAAATGAGTAAACTAGGATGGATAGTGCAGAAATCCACTTCTAGGGCCCACTTAGTGTGTGCTGGGGCTGAGACTTAAGCTTCTCACGTGCTTAGGCTGTTTTGGAGTTGAACGCCATGTTGTAACCTGTTTCTGGCGTTGAACTCCAACTTGCAACCTGTTTCTGGCGCTGAACGCTAGACTGCAACATGGAACTGGCGTTAAACGCCAGTTTACGTCATCTATCTTCACGCAAAGTATGTACTATTATATATTGCTGGAAAGCCCTGGATATCTACTTTCCAACCCATTTGAGAGCGCGCCAATTGAACTTCTGTAGCTCCAAAAAATTCATTCTGAGTGCAGGGAGGTCAGAATCCAATAACATCAGCAGTCCTTTTTCAGCCTAAATCAGATTTTTGCTCAACTTCCTCAATTTCAGTCAGAAAATACCTGAAATCATAGAAAAACACAAAACTTATAGTAAAGTTCAGAAATATGAATTTTGCCTAAAAACTAATAAAAATATACTAAAAACTAACTAAAACCTACTAAAATCTACATGAAATTACCCCCAAAAAGCGTATAAAATATCCGCTCATCACAACACCAAAGTTAAACTATTTCTTGTCCTCAAGCAACTAGATAAATAAAATAGGATAAAAAGAAATTAAGAAGCAATGATATCTCAGAGTTTCAAGTGAAGCTCAGATTCTAATCAGATGAGTGGGACTAGTAGCTTTTTGCCTCTGAATAGTTTTGGCATCTCACTTTATCCTTTGAAATTCAAAATGATTGGCATCCATAGGAACTCAGAATTCAGATAGTATTATTGATTCTCCTAGTGTAGTATGTTGATTCTTGAACACAGTTACTTTATGAGTCTTGGCTGTGGCCTTAAGCACTTTGTTTTCCAGTATTACCACCGGATACATAAATGCCACAGACACATAATTGGGTGAACCTTTTTAGATTGTGACTTAGCTTTGCTAAAGTCCCCAATTAGAGGTGTCCAGAGTTCTTAAGCACACTCCTTTGCCTTGGATCACGACTTTAAACACTCAGTCTCAAGTTTTTCACTTGGACCTAAATGCCACAAGTACATGGTTAGGGACAGCTTGATTTAGCCGCTTAGGCCTGGATTTATTTCCTTGGGCCCTCCTGTCCATTGATGCTCAAGTTTTTCACCCTTGCCTTTTGGTTTAAAGGGCTATTGGCTTTTTCTACCTCTTTTGCTTTTTTTTCACTGCTTTTTCTTGCTTCAAGAATCAATTTTATGATTTTTCAGATCAGCAATAATATTTCTCTTTTTCATCATTCTTTCAGGAGCCAACAATTTTAACATTCATAAAATTCAATATAAAAAATATGCACTATTCAAGCATTCATTCAGAAGACAAAAAGTATTGCCACCACATATAAATAATTAGAATTTTCCTTATTAAGAACTCGAAATTAGATTGCCTCTTTATTCTAAAAATCTACTATTTTATTCATGTTTGATGATGATGAGAAAAATAAATTATAGCTTACTTGGAGATAAAATCAAAATAGATATACTACTTACTGCTCATATATAACTTCTAAGGTAAATTCCTATAAGAATAACTATCACAGTAGTAAAGCTAAGATTAGGACTCAATAACCTTTATTTTGGGAAGTGGATGTTCCTCTAGTCTGTGGGGTGCTTAATCCTTCAAGAGATAATTTCTGACGCTTCAGTTTCTTCAAGTCACGCCTTTGCTCTTCTTGTTCCCCAAGCAGTTTGCAAAGCATGCTATTTTGATTATTCTGTTCTTCCTTTATTTGGTCCATAGCTTCTTGCAACTTGGTAACCGATGCTTCAAGATGCTCCCAATATTCAAATTGAGGAAATTTCGGAAGGAATTCCTGTGCTCTCCTCTTGATGGGGTCATCCTGCACTTGTTGTTTTTCCATTGATGTTTTGGTGATTGGTTGCTCAACTGAGATATACTCAGTTATTCCCATCTTTACTCCAGCATCTT
Organism: Arachis duranensis; assembly: GCF_000817695.3. NCBI lineage: Eukaryota > Viridiplantae > Streptophyta > Magnoliopsida > Fabales > Fabaceae > Arachis > Arachis duranensis. Next base: position 18,821,765 of record NC_029772.3, on the reverse strand, counting down.
TACATAGCATAGATATTAAGCTAGGATAAGCCAATTTGGCATCTTTGGAGTTCTTGTTTGCAATTATGTAAAGTTCACACGAAATCAATTGATGAACTTCCACTTCTCTTCCTAACATAATACAGTGGATCATCACTGCTCTTTTAATGGTGACTTCAGAGCGGTTGCTAGTGGGCAGTATAGAACGCCCAATAAAGTTCAGCCAGCCTCTGGCGACTGGGTTGAGATCTTCTCTCTTGAGTTGATTTGGGACGCCCTTGGTGCTAGTGGTCCACCTGGCTCCAGGGATGCATATATCCTCTAGAATCTTGTCCAGGCCCTTATTTGTTCTCATCATTCTCCTATTAAAGGAGTCTGGATCATCTTTAAGTTGAGGTATCTTAAAGATCTCCCTGATTTTTGTCAGGGTGAATGTGGACAATCTTTCCTCTGACCAAGGTCTGATAGTCATAGAGAGAAGTTCCAGATATTCTCTGCCTGTCTGTTTGCCACAGATTAGCGTAGAATTCCTGAACCATGTTTCTTCCAACCTTTGTTTCAGAATTAGCTAGGACTTCCCAGTTCCTGTTTCGAATTTGCTCTTGAATTTCCGGATATTCGTCTTCTTTCAGATCGAATCTAACTTCTGGGATCACTGACCTTAGACCCATTATTTTGTAGTAATGGTCTGAATGTTCTTTGATTAAGAACTTTCCTTGATTCCAAAGTGGTTTTGGAATACTCTCTTTCTTGCTTCTTGGAGTGGGTTGTTTTCCTTTAGGAGCCATGATCTTAGTGAATATGGTTTAGTGATCATGGATAAACACACCAAACTTAGAGGTTTTGCTTGTCCTCAAGCAAAAGAAAGGAAAGAAGAGGGATAGAAAGAGAGCTAGTATCGAATGGTGGATGAGAGGAGGGAGGCCGAATGTGGATTTAAAGGGAGGAGTGGGTTTTCGAAAATTTTGAAGAAAGATAAGATAGAAGATATGATTTATAAAAGATAAATATGATAAGAAAAAGATATAATTTAAAATTAAAAAGTTGTGAATGATAATTGAAAAAGATAAATCTGAATTTTTATTTTGAAAAAGATTTTAAAAGATAATTGAGTTTTTAAAAAAAATTTGAAAATGAGTTGGATGGGATTTTAAAAGGATTTGTGTTTATGAATTAAGATACATTTGATATTTTTGAAAAAGGGATTTTAGAAATTAGGATTAAAATTTTTGGAATTGAAGGATGAGAGTTTGTAACATGTTTATGCAAGAAATCATGAATTGGAATACAAAAATTTTGAAAAAAGTGAATTAAAAACGAAATTACCTCCTCCCCACAATCCGCTGCATGTTTTGGGCATTTAACGCCCATTTGCAGCTTCTCCTGGGCGTTCAACGCCTAGCTGTTGCTTCTAGCTGGCGTTGAACGCCAGGAACTCCTTTGTCACTCGGTATTTTTTTGAACACCCAGGACGCTATAAATCTGGCGTTGAACGCCCAAAAGGTGCTTCTTTTTGGCGTTCAATGCCCAGAACATGCTTCTTTCTGGTGTTTAACGCCCAGATGGCTATCCTTACTAGCGTTGAACGCCCAGTAAGTGCTTCTTTTGGGCGTTCAGCGCCCAAAACAGCTCTTACTGGCTTTTTTTTGCACCAGTGAGCTTCTTTTTGCTGTTTTATCCTCTGAATCCTTCTGTAACTCTGTGAACTCAAGCAATTGCTATTTTACCTTGAAGATAATTGACATAAACCTGTAAAAATCAATTAATTGACAAATAAGCTTTGTAAATAGCTGGGTTGCCTCCCATCAAGCGCTTCTTTATTGTCTTTAGCTGGACTAATACTGAGCTTTAATCAAGTCTCAGTTTTGAGCATTCTTGTTCAAAATTGCTTTCAAGATAATGTTTAACTTTCTGTCCATTAACAATGAACTTTTTGTTAGAATCATTATCCTGAAGCTCCACGTATCCATATGGTGACATACTTGTAATCACATATGGACCTCTCCACCGGGATTTCAATTTCCCGGGGAATAATCTGAGCCTAGAATTAAATAGCATAACTTTCTGCCCTGGCTTAAAAACTCTGGATGATAGTTTCTTATCATGCCATCTTTTTGCTTTCTCTTTGTAAATTTTTGCATTTTCGAAAGCATTGAGTCTGAATTCCTCTAGCACATTTAACTGGAGCAATCATTTTTCTCTAGCTAACTTGGCATCAAGGTTTCGGAATCTGGTTGCCCAATAGGCCTTATGTTCCAGTTCCACTGGCAAGTGACAGGCTTTTCCATACACCAGCTGGTATGGAGA
>NC_029772.3:18814250-18819275 GCF_000817695.3 Arachis duranensis | reverse complement strand
TTTATTGCAGAAATGAGTGCCCCCATCACTGATTAATACTCTAGGGGTACCAAATCTGCTGAAGATGTGTTTCTAGAGGAATTTTAGCACTGTCTTAGTGTCATTAGTGGGTGTTGCAATAGCTTCCACCCATTTAGATACATAATCCACTGCCACCAGAATATAAGTGTTTGAGTATGATGGTGGGAAAGGCCCCATGAAGTCAATACCCCATACATCAAACAACTCAATCTCGAAGATCTCTTGTTGAGGCATGGCATAACTGTGAGGCAAATTACCAGATCTTTGGCAACTGTCACAATTAAGTATAAACACTCGGGAATCTTTATAGAGAGTAGGCCAGTAGAAGCCACATTGGAGGACTCTTATGGCTGTTCGCTCACTTCCAAAATGTCCTCCATACTGTGATCCATGGAAATGCCAGAGAATCTTTTGTGCTTCTTCTTTAGGCACACATCTACGAATTACTCCATCTGCACATCTCTTTAAGAGATATGGTTCATCCCAAAGATCGTACTTTGCATCTGTGATCAATTTCTTTGATTGCTGCCTACTGTACTCTTTGGGTATGAATCTCGCTGCCTTGTAGTTTGCAATGTCTGCAAACCATGGCACTTCCTGGATGGCAAAGAGTTGCTCATCCGGAAAGTTTTCAGAGGTTTCAGAGGTTTCTTTTAATAAAGAAAACTAATATTTTTGAAAAAAAAATTTTAGAAGGGATAATAAAAGATGCAATTCTAGTAAAAAAGATAAATTTTCCTAATCTAAGCAACAAGATTCACCGTCAGTTGTTCAAACTCAAACAATCCCCGGCAACGGCGCCAAAAACTTGGTGCACGAAATTGCAATCACACTTTTGCAATCCGCATAACTAACCAGCAAGTGCATTGGGTCGTCCAAGTAATACCTTACGTAAGTAAGGGTCGATCCCACGGAGATTGTTGGTATGAAGCAAGCTATGGTTGTCTTATTAATCTTAGTCAGGATGCCAATAAGGTTCTTTGAATTTAATTGTAAAAAATGAAAGTGTTTGGAATAAGTAATTGTTACTCAATAATGGAGAATATGTTGGAGTTTTAGAGATGCTTTGTCTTCTGAATTCCTGTAACATAATGCTTTCTCACTTTCATAAATGCAAGGCTCCTTCCATGGCAAGATGTATATAGGGTGTCACTGTTGTCAATGGCTACCTCTCATCCTTTCAGTGAAAATGGTCCAAATGCTTTGTCACAGCACGACTAATCATCTGTTGGTTCTCGATCATGTCGGAATAGGATCCATTGATCCTTTTGCGTCTGTCACTACGCCCAACACTCGCGAGTTTGAAGCTCGTCACAGTCATCCAATCCCAGAATCCTACTCGGAATACCACAGACAAGGTTTAGACTTTCCGAACCCTCATGAATGCCGCCAACAATTCTAGCTTATACCACGAAGATTCTGATTAAGGAATCTAAGAGATACTCATTCAATCTAATGTAGAACGAAGGTGGTTATCAGGCACACGTTCATGGATTGAGGAAGGTGATGAGTGTCACGGATCATCACCTTCTTCATAGTGAAGCGCGAATGAATATCTTAGATAGGAACAAGTATGTTTGAATGGAAAACAGAAATAATTGCATTAATTCATCGAGACGCTGCAGACTCCTCACCCCCAACAATGGAGTTTAAAGACTCATGCCATCAAAGAGTATAAGATTCAGATCTAAAAATGTCATGAGATGCAAAATAAATCTCTAAAAGTTGTTTTAAATACTAAACTAGTAACCTAGGTTTACAGAAAATGAGTAAACTAGGATGGATAGTACAGAAATCCACTTCTGGGGCCCACTTGGTGTGTACTGGGGCTGAGACTTAAGCTTCTCACGTGCCTGGGCTGTTTCTGGAGTTGAACGCCAGGTTGTAATCTGTTTCTGGCGTTGAACTCCAACTTGCAATCTGTTTCTGGCGCTGAACGCCAGACTACAACATGGAACTGGTGTTAAACGCTAGTTTATGTCGTCTATCTTCGCGCAAAGTATAAACTATTATATATTGCTGGAAAGCCCTGGATGTCTACTTTCCAACCCAATTGAGAGCACGCCAATTGGACTCCTGTAGCTCCAAAAAATCAATTCCGAGTGTAGGGAGGTTAGATTCCAACAGCATCAGCAGTCCTTTTTCAGCCTAAATCAGATTTTTGCTCAGCTTCCTCAATTTCAGTCAGAAAATATCTGAAATCACAGAAAAACACACAAACTCATAGTAAAGTCCAGAAATATGAATTTTGCCTAAAAATAATAAAAATATACTAAAAACTAACTAAAAATACTAAAATTTACATGAAATTACCCCCAAAAAGCGTATAAAATATCCGCTCATCAATAAATAAATAAATAGAAGAAGATGAGAGAGAGGAGTTTTCAAAAATTAACTAAAATAAAATAAAAATATTTTTGTTTTTATTTTAGATTAAAGTTAAAATTCGAATTTATAAAAAGGAATAAAATTAAAATTTAAAACAATTTGTTAAATAAAAAAATTTTTGGAAAAGAGGGAGGTGATTTTCGAAAAATTAGAGAGAGAAAAGTAATTAGGTGGTTTTCAAAAAGATAAGAAATAGTAAAACAAACAAAAAGTCACTTAGTTAGTTGAAAAAGATTTGAAAATCAATTTTGAAAAGATAGGAAGTTAGAAAAGATTTTGAAATCAAATTTTGAAAAAGATATGATTTGAAAAAAGATATGATTGAAAAGATATGGTTGAAAAAGATTTGATTTTTAAAATTGATGACTTGACTAACAAGAAACTAAAAGATATGATTCTAGAATTTAAAGATTGAACCTTTCTTAACAAGAAAGTAACAAACTTCAAATTTTTGAATCAATCACATTAATTGTTAGTAAAGTTTTTTTTTTGAAAATCATGAAATAAAGATAAGAAAAAGATTTTGAAAATCAATTTAAAAAAAATTTCGAAAATAACAAAAGGAAAAAGAAAAGATTTGATTTTGAAAAAGATTTTGAAAAGATAAGATTTTTAAAATTGAAATCTTGACTTGACTAACAAGAAAGAACTTATTTTAAAAAATTTTGACTAAGTCAACCCAAAGATTTAGAATTTTTTAGTAAAAGAAGGAAAAGATATTTTTTATTTTTGAATTTTTGATGAGGAGAGAGAAAAACACAAATATGACCCAAAACATGAAAATTTTGGATCAAAACCAAAGATGCATGCAAGAACACTATGAATGTCAAGATGAACACCAAGAATATTATGAAGATCATAATGAACATCAAGAACTTATTTTGGAAAAAATTTCAAGAAAAGAAAAACATGCAAGACACCAAACTTAGAAATTTTTCATGTTTAGACACTATGAATTCAAAAATGCATATGAAAAACAACAAAAGACACAAAACAAGAAAATATGAAGATCAGACAAGAAAACTTACCAAGAATAACTTGAAGATCATGAAGAACACCATGCATGAGTTTTTCGAAAAATGCACAAATTTTAAAAACATGCAATTGGCACCAAACTTAAAAATTGACACTAGACTCAAACAAGAAACACAAAATATATATTTTTGATTTTTATGATTTTATAAAAATTTTTTTGGGTTTTTCGAAAATTTCTTTTTGGAAAAACAAAAATAAAATAAAAATTTTTGAAAGATTTTTGAAAACTTTTTGAAAAGAAAATTACCTAATCTGAGCAATAAGATGAACCGTCAGTTGTCCAAACTCAAACAATCCCCAGCAACGGTGCCAAAAACTTGGTGCACGAAATTGTGATCTCAATGGCGCCAACAACTTGGTACGCACAATTGTAATATCACTCTTTTTCACAACTTTGCACAACTAACCAGCAAGTGCACTGGGTCGTCCAAGTAATAAACCTTACGTGAGTAAGGGTCGATCCCACGGAGATTGTTGGTCTGAAGTAAGCTATGGTCATCTTGTAAATCTAAGTCAGGCAGATTCTAATGGTTATAATGGTTTTCGAATATAAAGATAAATAAAGCATAAAATAGAGATAGAGATACTTATGTAATTCATTGGTGGAAATTCCAGATAAGCGCATGAAGATACTATGTTCCTTCTGAATCTCTGCTTTCCTACTGCTTTCATCCAATCATTCTTAGCCCTTTCCATGGCAAGCTGTATGTTGGGTTTCACTGTTGTCAATGGCTACCTCCCGTCCTCTCAGTGAAAATGGTCCAAATGCGCTGTCACAGCACGGCTAATCATCTATCGGTTCTCGATCATGTCGGAATAGGATCTATTGATCCTTTTGCGTCTGACACTACGCCCAACACTCGTGAGTTTAAGCTCGTCACAGTCATCCTATCCCAGATCCTACTCGGAATACCACAGACAAGGTTTAGACTTTCCGGATCTCAAGAATGCTGCCAATGAATTCTAGCTTATACCACGAAGGCTCTGATCTCACGGAATGGGAGGCTCGGTTGTCAGGCGAGACAACCATGCGTCGTGGGTTAGGAATCCAAGAGATACACACTTGGTGCATGAAATTGCAATCACACTTTTGCAACCCCGCACAACTAACCAGCAAGTGCACTGGGTCGTCCAAGTAATACACCTTACGTGAGTAAGGGTCGATCCCACGGAGATTGTTGGTCTGAAGTAAGCTATGGTCATCTTGTAAATCTAAGTCAGGCAGATTCTAATGGTTATAATGGTTTTCGAATATAAAGATAAATAAAGCATAAAATAGAGATAGAGATACTTATGTAATTCATTGGTGGAAATTCCAGATAAGCGCATGAAGATACTATGTTCCTTCTGAATCTCTGCTTTCCTACTGCTTTCATCCAATCATTCTTAGCCCTTTCCATGGCAAGCTGTATGTTGGGTTTCACTGTTGTCAATGGCTACCTCCCGTCCTCTCAGTGAAAATGGTCCAAATGCGCTGTCACATCACAGCTAATCATCTATCGGTTCTCGATCATGTTGGAATAGGATCCATTGATCCTTTTGCGTCTGTCACTACGCCCAACACTCGCGAGTTTGAAGCTC
>NC_029772.3:18812611-18813157 GCF_000817695.3 Arachis duranensis | reverse complement strand
GGATACATACATGCCACAGACACATAATTGGGTGAACCTTTTCAGATTGTGACCCAGTTTTACTAGAGTCCCCAATTAGAGGTGTCCAGGGTTCTTAAGCACACTCTTTTTGCCTTGGATCACAACTTTATTTCTTTCTTTCTCTTTCTTTCTTCTCTCTCTTTTTTTTTCGAAATTTTTTTCTCTTTTTTTTTGTATCCACTGCTTTTTCTTGCTTCAAGAATCAATTAGATGATTTTTTAGATCCTCAATAACAGTTCTCTTTTTCCTCATTCTTTCAAGAGCCAACAATTTTTAACATTCTCAAAACAACAAATTCAAAAGACATATGCAATGTTCAAGCATTCATTCGGAAAACAAAAATTATTGTCACCACATCAAACTAATTCAACTAGTTTCAAGGATAAATTTCGAAATCCTGTACTTCTTGTTCTTTTGTGATTAAAGCATTTTTCATTTAAGAGCAGTGATGGATTCATAGGACATTCATAGCTTTAAGACATGAATTTTAAATTTTATTAATTATGAATTAAAAACAAGACTCAA
>NC_029772.3:18808416-18808894 GCF_000817695.3 Arachis duranensis | reverse complement strand
CGTGAGGCAAGTTACCAGCTCTTTGGCAACTGTCACAATTACGCACAAACTCTCGGGAATCTTTGTAGAGAGTAGGCCAGTAGAAGCCACACTGGAGGACTTTAGTGGCTGTTCGCTCACTTCCAAAATGTCCTCCATACTGTGATCCATGGCAATGCCATAGGATCCTTTGTGCTTCTTCTCTGGGTATACATCTGCGAATCATTCCGTCTGCACATCTCTTAAAGAGATATGGTTCATCCCAGAGGTAGTACTTGGCATCTGAAATTAATTTCTTTCTTTGCACACTGCTGTACTCCTTGGGTATGAACCTCACAGCTTTATAATTTGCAATATCCGCAAACCATGGAGCTTCCTGAATGGCAAAGAGTTGCTCATCTGGGAAAGTCTCAGAAATCTCAGTAGAAGGGAGGGACGCCCCAGCTACTGGTTCTATTCGGGACAGATGATCAGCTACTTGGTTCTCTGTCCCTTTTCT
>NC_029772.3:18780293-18803805 GCF_000817695.3 Arachis duranensis | reverse complement strand
AAACAGTAGTAATTGCATTAATCCATGAAGACACAGTAGAGCTCCTCACCCCCAACCATGGGGTTTAGAGACTCATGCTGTGGAAGGTACACAAAGAAAACGTGTAAAGTGTCATGTGGTACAGATACAATGTCAAAAGATCCTATTAATAGTAAACTAGTAACCTAGGGTATACAGAAATGAGTAAATGACGTAAAAATCCACTTCTGGGTCCACCTAGTGTGTGCTTGGGCTGAGCAATGAAGCATTTTCGTGTAGAGACCTTTTCTGGAGTTAAACGCCAGCTTTTATGCCAGTTTGGGCGTTTAACTCCAAGTTTTATGCCAGTTCCAGCGTTAAACGCTGGAAATTCTGAGGCTGATTTGCCACGCCGGTTTGGGCTATCAAATCTTGGGCAAAGTATGGACTATCATATATTTCTGGAAAGCCCAGGATGTCTACTTTCCAACGCCGTTGAGAGCGCGCCAGTTGGGCTTCTGTAGCTCCAGAAAATCCACTTCGAGTGCAGGGAGGTCAGAATCCAACAGCATCTGCAGTCCTTTTCAGTCTCTGAATCAGATTTTTGCTCAGGACCCTCAATTTCAGCCAGAAAATACCTGAAATCACAGAAAAACACACAAACTCATAGTAAAGTCCAGAAAAGTGAATTTTAGCTAAAAACTAATAAAAATATACTAAAAACTAACTAAATCATACTAAAAACATACTAAAAACAATGCCAAAAGCGTATAAATTATCCGCTCATCAACACTCTAGCTTTCGCAGGTAGAACGAAAGTGTTTATCAGGCACGCGTTCATAAGTGAAAATAGTGATGAGTGTCATGGATCATCACATTCATCAGGTTGAAGTGCGAATGAATATCTTAGAATGAGAATAAGCATGAATTGAATAGAAAACAGTAGTAATTGCATTAATACTCGAGGAACAGCAGAGCTCCACACGTTAATCTATGGTGTGTAGAAACTCCACCGTTGAAGATACATAAGTGAAAATAAGGTAGGGATGGCCATGAGGCCAGCCCCCAATGTCTAAGGACTAACAATAATCAAAGATGTTCCAAAAGCTCATCCAAAGATTGATATAAAATACAATAGTAAAAAGTGCTATTTATACTAAACTAGTTACTAGGGTTTATAGAAATAAGTCTTAGTGCAGAAATCCACTTCCGGGGCCCAGTTTGGTGTGTGCTTAGGCTGAGCTTGAGCTTTACATGTGCAAAGGCTTCTCTTGGGGTTAAACGCCAAGTTGTAACGTGTTTTTGGCGTTTAACTCTGGTTTGTGACGTGTTTCTGGCGTTTTACTCCAGAATGCAACATGGAACTGGCGTTGAACACTGGTTTGCATCATCTAAACTCAAATAAAGTATAGACTATCATATATTCCTGGAAAGCCCTGGATGTCTACTTTCTAACGCAATTGAGAGAGCACCATTTGGAGTTCTGTAGCTCCAGAAAATCTATTCAAGTGCAGGGAGGTCAGAATCCAACAGCATCTGTAGTCCTTTTTCAGCCTCCTATCAGATTTTTTCTTAGGTCCCTCAATTTCAGCCAGAAAATACCTGAAATCACAGAAAAACACACAAACTCATAGTAAAGTCCAAAAATGTGAATTTTGCATAAAAACTAATAAAAACATCCCTAAAAGTAGCTAGATCCTACTAAAAACTACCTAAAAACAATGCCAAAAAACGTATAAATTATCTGCTCATCAGAACTCCATGATATAGTTGTACCACCATATGTGAACATGTATCCTATTTGAGATCTCCCTTTATGTGAATCAGACAAGTATCCGGCATTTATATAGCTAACTAGTTATGACTTGGATTCATAGAGATAAAATAATCCCCTATCAACCACTCCATGAAGATATCGAAAGATTTGCTTGATTCTACTCCAATGTCTTCTGGTTGGAGAGGAACTATACCTTGCTAGTAAATTCACCGCGAATGATATGTTAGGTCGCGTATTATTAGCAAGATACATTAGCGCTCCAATGGCACTAAGATATGGTACTTCAGGACCAATGATATCTTCATTTTCTTCTTTAGGACAGAATTGATCCTTTTCCACATCCAAAGACCTTACGATTATTGGGGTACTCAAAGGATGTGACTTATCCATATAAAATCTTTTCAAGATCTTCTCTGTGTATGTTGTTTGATTAATAAAGATCCCATTTTTTATATACTCGATCTGCAGGCCAAGACAAAATTTCGTCTTTCCAAGATCTTTCATCTCAAACTCTTCTTTTAGAGTTTTTATAATTGTTGGAATCTCTTCAGGAGTTCCAATGATATTTAAATCATCAACGTACACAGCAATTATAATGAACCCAGATGTAGATTTCCTTATGAAAACATATGGACAGATATCATCATTTTAAATCCATTTTTGGCCAGATACTCAATAAGATGATTATACTACATTCGTCCAGATTGCTTTAGACCATATAAAGATCTTTGCAATTTGACTGAGTATAACCCTTGCGAATATTCATTGGATGGTTTGGATATCTTTAGTCCTTCATGGACTTTCATATAGATATCCCGATTTAATGAGCCGTATAAATAGGCTGTTATCACATCCATTGAATGCATATGCAGTTTATGATATGCAGATAAACTAACCAAATAACGCAATGTTATCGCATCCACTACAGGGGGAATACATTTCTTCATAATCTATACCGAGTCTTTGTGAAAAACCTTGTGCCACAAGTCGGGCTTTGTAGCGCACAACTTCATTTTTCTCATTTCGTTTTCTCACAAATACTCATTTGTATCCAACAGGTTTTACATCTTCTGGTGTACGGACTACAAGTCCGAAGACTTCACATTTTGCAAGCGAGTCTAATTCAAGCTTCATGGCTTCTTTTCATTTTGGCCAATCATTCCTTTGTCAACATTCTTCGACTGATCTTGGCTCAAGATCCTTACCTTCATGCATGATATTTAATGCCACATTATATGTAAATATTTCATTGACAATTGTCTTATTTCGCTCCCATTTCTCTCCTGTAAAGACATAATTTATCGATATCTCGTCATTTTCACAATTTTCAGGTACCTGAACGTCTTCTGGCGTTAAAACTATATCAGAATTTTGGATAACTTCAGGTGTTTCTACTATGTCTTTTTCAACAGGAATAGTATTTACCTTTTTTCGCTTTCGAGGATTTTTGTCTTTGGAACCGACAGGCCTGCCACACTTCTGGCATGTATTTGCTTCGGTGGCAATTTGTCCAACTGGGACATCAATTCAAATTGGGGCATTTTCTGCTAGTATGTATGATAAACTCATATTTTGTGATATAATTTGTGCCGAATCTGAGTGTTTTATTCAATCCTTTACCCACTTATGCATGTGAAATTGTATGTTTTTACTTTCCCTTCCTTATTATGTGATGTATGTGAAAAATATGTTTTCTAGGCTTTAAAAATATTAATTTTAATTATCTTTTATTGCCATTCGATGCCGTGATTTGTGTGTTGAGTAATTTCAGATATTCCAAGGCAGGAATGACTTAAAGGATGAAAAGGAAACATGCGAAAATAGAAGGAAAGCTTGAAACGGAGTTATTGAAGAAATTGGCAGCGACACGACCGCATGGGCGACACGGCCGCATGCCAGCGCGAAACGGCAGTGACGCGATCGCGTGACTGACGCGATCGTGCGCCTTGAGAGAAATGCATATGACGCGGACGCATGACTGACGCGGCCGCATGACATGGAAAACTCCGGATGACGTGACCGTGTGACCTACGCGGACGCGTGACAGAGGCCACACACCAGAAATTGCAGAAAACGATTCCAGCATTTTCTGGAACCCTTTTCGGCCCAAATCCAAGTCCAGAAGACACAGATTAGAGGCTATAAAGTGGGAGAATGCATCCATTCATGATAATGCTTTTCATAATTCACAATTTTAAGCTTTAGATGTAGTTTTTAGTGAGAGAGGCTCTCTCCTCTCTCTTAGGATTAGAATTAGAATTTAATTTAGGATTAGGATTTTTTAGAAATTAGGATTTATCTCATCTTCATATCAGGTTCAATATTCCTTTATTTTGACTTCTCTTCTACTTTGAGATACTTTAATGCTTTTATTTGTATTTGATTTATGTTGCCCAATTGGCTTATGAATATTGTCCATGTTAGATTTTATTGCTTTGAATGTATGTTATTTGAGGTATTTCAGATCTAAGATTCTTATTTAGCTTTTTATATTATTGGCTTTAATTGATTAATTGGAAGCTCTTGAGTTACCAACTATTCATGATTGATTGTTATGTCGGCTAATTAACTGGAATTCCACTAACTCTAGTCTTTCCTTAGGATTTGGCTAGGACTTGAGAAATCTAACCAATTGGTTCACTTGAATTTCCCTTGCTTACGCAAAGGTTAACTAAGTGGGATTAAATTCCATTCTTATAGGAGTAACTAGGATAGGACTTCCGAAATTTCATATCTTGCCAAGAGTTTATTTTATAGTTATTTATTTATTTTAATTGTCATTTGAATTACTTGTCATACTTCTTCCTTATTTCCAAACCCCCAATTTTACCTTTTTCATAGCCAATAATAAGAACATACCTCCCTGCAATTCCTTGAGAAGACGACCCGAGATTTGAATACTCGGTTATCAATTTTAAAAGGGTTTGTTACTTGTGACAACCAAAACGTTTGTAAGAAAGGTTAATTGCTTGGTTTAGTAACTATATTACAACGAGAGTTTACTATAACTTCTAAACCATCAATCTTCAATTCTTCAATATACGACTTGGTTATCCTCTTTGTATCAGAAAATGCATCAGGCAATTCATTTGCTATTCATTGCAAATGTATAATCTTTTGAACTTCTAGTTCACATTGCCCTGATCGAGGATCTAAATGCATCAATGATGATGCATTCCAATTAAGTTTCTTTTCAGGAAGCTTATTCTCTTCCCCTAATGTTGGAAATTTTGATTCATCAAAATGACAATCTGCAAACCGGGATTTAAATACATCTCCCTTTTTGTATCTCAAGATACCTCACTATAAAGGGAGAATCATATCCAACATATATCCCCAATTTTCTTTGGGGTCCCATTTTGGTGCGATTAGGTGGTGCAATGGGAACATATATCGCATACCCTAATATTCTTAAATGGAAAATATTTGGCTGCTGACCAAAAGCTAATTGCATAGGAGAGAACTGATGGTAACTCGTTGGCCTCAAACGAATGAGTGATGTGGCATGTAAAATAGCATGCCCCCAAGCCGAAGTTGGGAGATTTGTTCTCATAAGTAAGGGTCTAGCAATTAATTGGAGGTGTTTAATAAATGATTCTGCTAACCCATTTTGTGTGTGAACATAAGCTACTGGATGTTCAACACTTATTCCATTAGCCATACAATAAGCATCAAAGGCTTGGGAAGTAAATTCACCAGCATTATCAAGACAAATTACTTTGATTGGATTTTCTGGAAATTGTGCTTTTAATCGAATAATTTGAGCCAGTAATCTCGCAAATTCCAGGCTGCGAGAAGACAATAAGCACACATGTGACCATCTCGAAGATGCGTCTATTAAGACCATAAAATATCTAAAAGATCCACATGGTGGATGAATAGGTCCACATATATCACCTTGAATCCTTTTTAGGAATTTAGGGGCTCAAATCCAATCTTTACTGAGAACATGCAGCACAACAAAATTCACTAGATTTAAGAATCTTCTAGTTTTTTAGTGAATATCCATGGGAGTTTTCAATAATTCTCCTCATCATGATTGTTCCCGGATGACCCAATCTATCATGCCAAGTTAAGAATTCGTTTAGGCTAGTAAACTTCTGGTTTACAATGGCATGTGATTCAATTGCACTAATCTTGGTATAATACAACCCAGATGAAAGTGAGGGTAACCTTTCTAATATAATTTTCTTATTTGAATAATGAGTTGTGATAATAAATACTCATAATTTCCCTCATTCATTGTGTCAACATGATATCCATTTTGGCGAATATCCTTAAAGCTCAACAAGTTTCTTAGAGACTTGGTAGACAATAGTGCATTATTTATTATGAATTTTGTTCCTCCGGAAAACAAAATTATAGCTATTCCGGAGCCTTTAATCACATTGCCTGAGCCAATAATAGTATTAACATATTCTTCTTTTGGCACAAGATGGGTAAAATATATATCACTTTTGAGAATGGTGTGCGAACTTGCACTATCCGCAAGGCATACATCTTCAATACATATCCTTGCCATTCTCTTCAAAGACAAATAATAATAAAATGAGTAGTATGCACAGCTAAATTGAATACTTGATCGAAATTATTTTTGTAAGAAACACTATACATAAAAACAATGTCATATACTAAAATTTTATTTTAAAACATGACACATTTAATGATTTCAAAAGTCATAAACATTAATATTTCATTATTTATATACATCATATTTGAAACTCAAATACATAGAAAATAAAACTTAACAATAAGTTCTTTACATTATTTATTTACATGGATACTTAACAATCTCACATATTAAACTATTCCATCATTGATCAAATGACCAATATTCCCTTCAGGATCCTCAAAAAAATCAGATACATCATAATGAGTGGTGAAATTTTCAGCATCATTTGAAACAAAATTTGTTTCTTTTCCTTTGTCATCCTTCTTCAAAGATGTTTGGTAAAGATCGACTAGCTGCCTTGGGGTACGACAGGTACGTGACCAATGGCCCTTTCCACCACAACGGAAACACTTATCCTCTGTTGATTTATTTTGCCCAATATTTCTTTCTTTATCCCATTTCTGGTGAGATCCTCTCTTTTGAACATAATTTCTTTTTCTCTCATAATTTTTTTTGTTACTAAAATCTTGCGATTTACCTCTTCTGGGATAATTTGCCATATTTACTTTAGAAAATGGGGCGGCGCAAGTTGGGTGCGCTTCATCATTCTTTAGAAGCAACTCATTGTTGCGTTCAGTAACAAGAAGGCAAGAAATTAACTCAGAATATTTTTTAAACCCTTTTTTTCGATACTGCTGCTGCAGGAGCACATTCGAGGCATGGAAGGTTAAGAAAAATTTCTCCAACATATCATGATCAGTTATCTTTTCCCCACATAATTTCATTCTTGAGGTGGTTCGAAACATTGCAGAATTATATTCATTTATGGATTTAAAATCCTGTAGACGCAAGTGCGTCCATTCATATCGGGCTTGAGGAAGTATCACCGATTTTGATGATTATACCTTTCTTCAAAGTCTTTCCAAAGATCTGCAAGATCTTTTAATGTGAGATATTCATTTTTCAATCCTTCGTCAAGATGATGACGAAGAAAAATAATTGCTTTGGCTTTATCCTTTTGGGATGCATTATTTTCAACCTTAATGGTATCTCCAAGATCCATTGAATCAAGATGAATTTTAGCATCTAATATCCATGATAAATAATTGTTTCAGATATATCAAGAGCATTGAATTCAAGATGAGAGAGTTTCGACATAATGAAAATCTGTTACCTGAGTCTTCCTAAAAATTTGATCAGAGTCTCGTGCTGATAACGTGTTGTAAATTAAATAAATAAATAAGGAAAATGTAATGAATATAAAAGTATAATTATATAACTCTAATAGTAATATTCACCACAATTATTATCACAATATAATAGATATGATTAGTATATTTAATATTATAGTAAGATATATAAAGAGAGAGAATAGTAATTAGTGATATGAAAGAGAGAGAAGAAAGATAACTATTGCTTGTGTATAAATAGAGACAGAATAGTATTTGTTGTTGTGTAACATCAATGGAGGCTTAACTTCCTATTTATAGGCATACAAAAGGAATATTGTCAACCTTCATTAATTTTCATTCTCTCTTGAAAATGTAAGTCTCGTATAGAAAATGGGCATCCATATCCCATTCTTATCACAACAACCACAATATATTTCTCATCATTTTTATCTTTGCTGCCCTTTTACTCTTTTCAGGATTTTTTAATTTAAATAATAAAATTGAGAAAAAAATAAATCAATTTATGAATTCTTGGTTTGTAGATATTTAACTCTTTTTGAGAATTTAAAAATATATTCACTACAAGATTCTCACTAATTGATGGAGGTTTTATAGTGGAGGTTTTAAAAACCTCCCCAACATTATCTATTTGTGACAATTTACAAAACTCCCAAAAATAAAAATGTTAGTATTTTAAAGGCCCAAATAAACTCTCAAAGCCCATAGTAAAGATGCAAACAAGGGCTAGCTTCTAGTAGCTTCGAGTGAGATGGAGAGGGAGCAAGACCTAATCATAACCGTCGTCCTCGCCATCGCCCTGCCGTTGCTACCGCCACAGCCACCGCCACTGCTACAGCCATTCATCTGCCAGCGGCGAAGAAAGCGATGAAAAGCAAAGCTTCTCCTCCAAAAACAAATTCTCTTCCCGCAATGCTTCTTCCAAGTACGATTTCGTTAAGGTCCGTTTCGAAACCTCAATTTCAATATAGATATCGAAAATTTTCTTCATTGCATGAATGTACATAATCAATCATTTTGGAATCTATTTTCTGTTCAGTTTCAATTGGTTTATTTGCTTCTATAGTGTGAATATCGATTCCCTTGTGTTTTGTGCTTATAGGTGAAGGTGCGGTTGGGTGATAATGCGGATCACTACTATGTTCTGTCTAGATTTTTGCTCAGTAGGTGCGGTTGGATGATAATGCTGCAATGTGGATTCGATTTGGTTAGTATCATTTGTGATTTGCTTGTTGGTTGCAGATTCCCAATCATGTAGCTATTAAAATTGCTCTTGAACTGAAGAAGCTGCTCATTGACAATAGCCTTCTAGATGTGTATGAATTATTCGCTAACTATTTCAGTGGGTCAATTCTAGAGTGGATAGGCCAAAAGAAAAACCTGTAGTTTCTTGATTTCTCTCAAAACTTATTTTACGAAACCATTCCTTCAAATTTAAGTGATGTCATTAGAATGACTAGATATTGGGAAAAATTCATTTCTCTGTCTTTCTAATACCATCCACTGTATTCTAATGATACTGATCTTTGTTGCTGGTGGTAACTTTCTGCTTTTGGTAGGAAAATGGCCAGTGCTGGTTTATCTGGAACTCTTTTGTCAGGAATTGGAAATTTGAGCCATCTCCGAACATTGTGAGTGTCTCTCTTATTCTCCACATAAATTGCCTATACTTTTCAAACTTAATGGTGAATTGTGGTGTATTGTTGACTCAGCAGTATCTGAAAGATGCCTTGTTTATTATGCTTTTTATTCATAAATAGTCATAATAACCTTCCACTAATTTTTAATAGATGCCAAACAACGGTAGGAGAAAAATAAGTAGTCATAAAATACAATGAACTCATTTTATCATGTGACTAAGTGAGTTTTTTCATTGCTGAACTTAGGTTACTACAGAACAATCAGTTATCTGGTCCTATCGCGGCTGAGATAGGCAAGTTGTCAGAGCTTCAAACTCTAGAACTTTCCAGTAACCAGTTTGTTGGAGGAATTCCTAGTTCTTTGGGCTTATTGTCTCAACTAAGTTACTTGTGAGTGTGTTTTAACAAATAGATAGATGATGATGTTATTTTAACCCTGTTTTTTTTGTTCCCCTTAAATTTTAATTTTATTCATTAGTGTTTCTCTAACTCCATGGTTCCTAATTCAATCATGCCAAGCTTTTCAGGTGGCTCAGCAAAAATAATCTATCTGGACAGATCCCTCCACTTGTTACTAACTTGACAGGTCTTTCATTTTTGCATGTCCTCTACTCCTCTATGAAATTTTGTAATACCTTTACCTCCTCAATCAGTCAAGTACAGTTCCATAACCTTATATTTTTTGAAGGGACTTGTCATTTAATAATCTCAGTGGTCCCACTCCAAAAATTTTGGCAAAAGGTTACATGTGAGTTCTTTAATTGTATTAGCTTTTTTGCCTAGATATGCAACAGCTAAATTCTGATTATCCTATTAAAAAGAAGAAACACTTGTAGCACTTGTAGCACTTTAGATTGTTAGAAAAATAAACTAAATTTTGACTAAGTATTTTATTTATTTATTTATATATTGTGTGCTACAAAAGAATTTCAGGTTTTTATGATGGCTGAGTCAGGGGTGAAAAAATTCAGCCTAAACATCAAGAAGACTGGAAAAGGTGTGCTCCCTAAAAATGAAAAAGGTACGATCCCCAACAAGTTTCAGAATGTTATTGTTAATTAGCATTTCATTTCACTTTATGGACATGTTCTATCTTATAGAAAATCTTATTTTTGTACATGCAGTTTTTTGGATCTTAGTGGTGTATTGTTTTAAAACCAATAGTGAGACAATAATATAAACCATGCATTTCAGGTCCATATTACTAATGCTAAAATATGGAATGCATAGGATCTAAGTATCAAGGAACTGGCTGAATAGATCAGCTTGAGAAGGGAATGGTACGCATAAAAGAAGATCTATCTTTGAAGCATATTTTAGATGAGATAGAGACGGGTGGTCCTACTGCTATGATGAGGTTTGGATGGCAAAATTTCTTATCTTTTTGGCCATTTCAAAATTTCTATCAGTTCAATGTTTTCCAAATTTTAAATAGTTTCTAAAGTGTTTCAGGTTGTTTGTGCAATTTGTAACACTGAGCAGCCGATAAGTATTTTCTTCCAACTTATTTCTTGGAGATGGACTAGGCTGAATTTGATGCATAATTCCAGCTAGGAATTGTTAATATTTTTACTTCCTCAATGATGCTGAATGTTTTTTTAATCAATTTGCAGATAGGAAAACAACAGATTCATTGTGATGAGTGTGAAATCTGTAGGTACGGTTTACTTAGCTGTGTTGAGTATATACATATCTTATGTCACTTGAATTTATGACATACAAGCTAATTTTTTATGATCTAATTTAAAAACAGGGTTGGTGGTCAAGAGAACTATTTCCACTGTGAAAAGTGTGGTATGCATTCATCATTCAATCAGCATTGTGCATTTTTTTTCTTTCCCTTTTGTTTGTTTTTCCTAAGCTTGTCCATACTTTGTTTTTCTGTGAATAATTAGAAGAGTTTACTGCTTTCAGACTTTGGTTTATCAGTATCATTGAATAATTTTTAAATTTAGTCCTTGATCAATGGCATGCAAGGTCATGCTATTCATAGAATAATTTTTTGTGAATAATCTGCAGGGTCATGCTATTTAGTTACACTACGTGACAATCATTTGTGTGGAGAACTCCATGGGCATGTGCATTACTGAAGCTGCTGTTATTGCAATTATGTAGTTATATGATATTAAAACATTGAAGTTATTTTATTTTATTTTTTTTAATGAAAAGCAAGTAATAGTTATGAAGAACAATATCATATGTAATTATGTTTGGAATTATTGACATTGAGAACTTTTATATATAGAGAGTTATCTTATATTGAGAAATTATTATTTTTTTGGTGTCATTGAGGAATTATTGTGCTATAAAAGATTTAGTTTTTAAATTTTAATGTAAAAAAAATTAATTTGAGTAGTGTGTAAATGAGAAAATTAATTTGTGGGGGTTTTAAACTGCCACAAAAAGTGATTTAAAACTGCCACAAACACCAGTATAAAACTCCCACTAAACACACACAAAACCTCCACTGAATAGATCGTGGAGGTTTTTAAAAACCCCCACAAAAGACCTCGTGGCACCTCAAATTTTGGAGGTTTTAGAAACTCCCAAAAACTATTTGGTGGGGGTTATAAACCTCCACAAATAAGAAAAAAAACCTCCACAAATAAACAAAAATCTTGTAGTGATTTAAATCTCTAACATTTTCAAAATCTGGACATATTAATCTCTAGGTGTAACTTGTTCAACTTTAAAATTCTCCCACATATGCATCTATATCAATTAAGTCAGTATAATGGAACTAACGTTTGATTTTTTTGTTGAATCTGACAAACCCAAGTAATTATGAGAGATCGAGATATTCAAATTTTAAAAAGGTTTGAGACTTTAATATATTTTTAAATTTTCAAAAATTTAAATATTTGCAGATCAAAAAATTAATAATTTATTTATCATTTTTCTGAAATTTATTTATCCAAATAAATCTAAATAAATCTGAATTTATTTAAATAAATAAATTATTTTTTTATTTAAATAAAAAACCCCTCTTTTTCACTCACCTACTCTCCCTTTCCACCAAATTCCCTGAGATGTGGGATAGCATTGCCACTGCATACACACAAGGTTACAAATATATCTTCTCTGCAAATGTGATAAGTATAATAAATTTTGTTAATTATCTCTATGCCAGTGCATGTAAACGAGATAGATGAAAAAAACTATATGTACTACATATGTAAACGAAATAACAAATGAAATGTAAAAATATATATATCTCAAAAATTACATAAACAAATAAATATGATATTTAATCTATTTATCAATAAAAAATCCTTAAAATTCATCATGGTTCCGTGTATCACACTAGTCTACGATCTAGTAAAAAGAACAGGTAGCATGTGAGTGTTTTTATTTTATTTTATTGGTCTGGATAACATGAGAGATTCAGGTTAGTAGGTTACATGTGGAATTCCATCCCTCATCCCCAGAAGTTGGGTGGCAGTGTAGCAAAAATTTTTTTAAACAAACAAAAAAATCTTTTATTTACGTATTTTATAAATTTTTTTAATATAAAATAAAAAAATTAATTAATTCTTAAAACAAGATATTTTAACTTTATTTTTTGAAATATGATTTTTTTTGCATTAAAGACAAGTTCGCCACACTCCAGACAAACTTTATGTTGGGTTTCCAAAATAAAAGCATGCTTGTTGGAGAGCGAAACAGAGAATCACAGTTTTATTGTTCATTTTCGTTCTTATTGTTGACATTTTTTCTCTACAATGTCAAGAAATTCATTGTTATCCATTTATTACGATAGTGAAATAGTGTATGATGAAGATAGTTCTATCGTTTTTAGATCAGGGCAACCGATAATTACCTATATGACACCAAAAGTCAACAGTCTATTAGCGTTGAAGAATCTGATATTGCATTCCGTCGGGCAGCAAGAGGCAAAAAGGGTTAAGAAAATTTACGATAGATATCCGACCGAAGTAGATGGAAGTTTGTTTTATAAAAGGTATTTTACAGTTGTCTTGTCTCTATTGCTAGTATATTTATTGAACCACGGTTGTGAGAAATATTTTTGTCATTTTGAATTAGGTATCGTTTACGTGACGACGAGGACGTATGGCTTATAAGGTCGTGGCACAACCGATGGACAAATATTCATCTGTTGAAATTATTCGTATTTCTCATTGAGTTGGGTGCCCGAGGATCATCTGCAAATACTGTCAATGATAGTCCGTTGAGTGAAGCTTTTAGACGAACTATCAAAAGGACGATAGTGGATTTAAATATGCCACTTGAAGGTAGTCAAGAGGGGTCTAATGTTGAAGTTCATAATGCTAACTTGATGGATGATGATGTTGGAAGTCATGAGGGTTCTGCTATCAGGGATCCGTTGATGAATCAGTATGAAGTTAACATCGATGATGGAGACGATACTGATGAAGAACCACCCGAAATTCCTGATGATGGTGACAAGGAAGAAGAGATAAACTACTACGGTGACACACAAATCGCTCTGACACAGCCTGTCATTTCTCGACCATATGACTGGCCAGATCATTTCACCAGGTTGAATCTCGATGCAATGACTTCGGATTGGTCATTTCACCTAATGCCACTTGACGATAGCAAAGTAAAGAAGCGGGCACATAACCGCCGCCAAGGCTTCCGCCTCAGCTATTGCCGGTGGAACCAGACCAATCAGCTGTGGGTCAACGGCGTCCACTCAACCTGTTCACAAAATACAAATTAATGATGGCATTCAAATTTCAAATGCAATAGGTATTTAATTAAAATAAATTTGTAATACTTAAATATTTATTACTTACATTCAACATCCCAATCCCGTTCAGAGAACGCCTGTAATGCCTAAGCCTGCTCTCACCTCTGGCATCGTCTGGTCTGTATTGAACCCACCTACAATGCCAACTACAATTCCACATTATCGCTCAATTCATTAACTAATTAATAATTTAACGAAGGATTTTTACAAGTATTTATAAAAATCATCGGGCCGTAGTAGCAGAATATGGTGATAGGCCCAAGAGTGTAGCAAGCTGACGCACCCACCCGAATTGTACTAACCATGCTCTGTGGCACGGCACATCTGGCAGTACAGCCATGCCAGCACAGCCGAGCCCCACGATAACCCGCCACACATCTCAAGGTCCTCTAGTAAGGGGAGTCACCTGATGTATACCTGAGAGTCAGATGCATCTGAAAATAGGATATCCCCTATCAACTGCATGATGTATCCTCTCGTGTACCTCAACAGGCGTTCCTCTATGGCGTCCTACTCCAACTCTCTGCAAATCATGTTGTGGAACTAAGTGAGTTTCACAGTCCACTTGGTCTGTGGCTGTCTGTTATATGGGCTATGAACAACACTCAGAAGCTGCTGACATATAACTCTTCAAGGGTCCATCCCTGATGGTGCTGATCCTAACCACCTATGCATCCACTCACAGGTTCACCGTCGATCCTGAGTCCCACCTGATAGACCACGTCGTGCAAGGTGATAGTTATCTCCTCGTATGGTAGATGAAACACGTGGGACTCCAGCCTCTACCTCTCTATCAACACGGAGGCAAGTGGCCAGTTGTGCTCGAACTCAACCATATAGGCCACATACTCAAACCTGGCTTACTGAGATATGACCTAATCTACTCCAGCGGCCGTGTCATCAAATTCCGTCTGAGCGCAAGATCCGAAGTGCCTACCAAACGGAAACAAAAAATTAAAAAAAGGGATGTTGAACACATATAATAACAAGTTCACTGTTTATTAATTACAATAAAATAAACAACAGTGAAAAAATTTTACCACTCGATCAAGCCTGCCTGCAATGTGCTCAGCCTGATCCAATTTGTACATCATATCCTCGTAGCCCAATAACCGCTGCTCCATATAACCACACTCTAGTAAAATAAAATCACATATATTGAACTCGGTTCCTTTTACATGAACTAAATTATTAAAAAATATATTTAAATCTATAATTGTCTACCTTAGTTCTTAATCAATTTATAAACTTACTAATTTAAATTTAACCCAACTATATGACGCCGTCAACTAACACCCTAAACAACCTTAATTAATAACTAACTGAACCTTAAATTTTTACTAATCATGTTTCTTTCTAATCTAACTTAACCTAATTAATTATTCTACTAATTACTTTGTAATTCACAACTTAAACTAATTATTCTGACTAAACTAACTAAGAATTGACTAACAACTTATACTAATTAACATGTTATAAATAATAAACAGCAACTGTACTTGAAAATAATAACATAAAAAAGTCTAACTATCATGTAAACAATAAATCTATAACTCTAACTAATATGCAACCTCTAACTAGTAACTTTAACTAACATGTAAACAGTAACTCTAACTAAGATGAAAAAAGTAACTCTAACTAACATATTATTTACTAACGTGAAACTGAGAATACCGTCGATAACAAACTTCACGGACGTCGAAAAGATAGAAAGGAGGAACAAATTAAATTTGGAGGATAGATTGGGAAAGAAAGGGACAAGTGAAAATGGTCCCACCAGCTTTATATAGTCTGCCGAACTCATCCTAGAGTTCACCGGGGGTGCGGCAAACTTGCCCTAATTACCAAAAAAAGAATTGTATTCTGAAAAATAAAGCTCAAAAATCTTGTTTGGGGAATTAATTAATTTTTTTATTTAAGAAAAAACTCTATACTTTATAGCGTTTTTATCGATTTGTATTTAATTATTTATTTTGTTTACAGTGTAAACAAAATAACATTATGTATATTGCGTTTACATTTTAATGTAAACGAGATAAGATATGAAACGACAAATATGTATATCTCGTTTACATTGTAAACGAGATACGGTACAACAAATTTTTAACAACTATAAAAGGATGTACAACTATTTGTATTCTCCACAAAGAACTCACTTGTTCTTCTCTTTCGTTTTTCTTCCAAAAATTAAGAAAAATGTCTAGTAGTAGTGGGTATGTGGTTGTAAGTGTGTATCCCAATTGTCATATGAGAAACAGGGATACAGAGTGATATTTAAGTGTAATAATCTCATTCTGTTGTGCACTCGGCGAGTAAGTTCTTTGTCTGAGCTTAAGAGTTTGATATTGAGGAGCATTGGTCCTAGCGGGAGAAAAAAGGTTGGAAAGGTTGGGTATAGGTTGCTAGCACTAATGGAAAATGGAGTTTTTTGGTTTCGCCTATTTTTGCTCCATGGCAATGAGCATGTGTGACTCATATTTAACATCCATGGGAGAATCATGGTAGAACAAATGATGGAGCTTTTTGCGAAGGTTGGTGATGTTGGTGGCGGTGGATCTGGCCACTCGAATTTTGTGTAGGATGACCCACCTCTTGCACTACCACCCCTACACGCTGCTAGTCCATTGGAAGATACGGACATGGATGGTGAGGAGTCCGATGAGGAGTATATTGCCGATAGCAACGATAGTAGTTTTTCTGAAGATGGTGATGAAGAGGAGTTTGTACCAAAGACGTCGGTCGACACACCAATTCGGTATCTTCTGCTTGTCCCGCACCCAATTTCGGCCTTATCAGTTGTACCCAGTCACTATCATACATTGGATCTGGATGCGATGCACGAGAAAATTCCATTTTTCAACATGGGCAGAGACCATTACATCTTAGACAGTGGTGTGGAGTTTTGGGTGGGCCACAGATTCAAAAGCAAAGAGGCAGTAATGCAAAGTCTAAGGAATTATAGCATTTGCAAAAGTGCTGAATACCGAGTTGTGGAGTTGGACAAATTAAAGTACCATGTGCATTGCCAACAATCTACAGTAGGATGCCTTTGGAATCTCCATGTTGCCTTCCGACAGAACCTTAGATATTGGTGAGGTCAAGTTTAATTGTGTTGTATTTTCTTATTTATTATTATTATATTGTTATAAATGACAACCATGTATATTTTATTTCGTTTGGGAAGTGCGTAGGGTTGGAGGTTTGCATACGTGTTTAGCCCCACCATGTCTCAGGAGTCAAGACCATTGACAGTTGAACAGGAACCTCATCTACAGTGTCATCCTGCCCTTAATATATTCCAGCCCATCCGTTAGTATCTCTATTCTACAAGGTGCAGTTAGATAAATCTATCACTTGAAACCCTCGTACAGAAAGGTCTGGATGGCGAAGCAAAGGCAATTGCGCAGATATTTGGTGATTGGAATGAGTCATACAATAAGGTGTCGAGGTTGTTCCAAGCATTGCAGAGTTGTTGTCCCAGAACAATATGTGATTTCAGGGCCGTCTTGTACTATGATGGTGATGAGCGAAAATTAAAGCTCACGGATACCAGCAAGTGCACCGGATTATTCAAGTAATACCACAGTGAGTGGATATCAATCCCATGAGGATTAACAGATTAAGGCAAGAAAAGTCTAATTAAATATCTAATTACATCGATAAAAGCTTAGATTTTGGATTGTGGATCTTATAGAATAGAAGAAACGAAGAAGAGAATCGGGAGAATGCTTGAAGTTAAGAGAAATCAATATATGAGAATGTTGAAGGCCTTGGAGATGTTTGATTCTTGTAAGAACAATGGTTATGCTTTGTTATTTAATTCATGTAAAAAAAATTTTACAGCAAATTATTTATAACTAAACCCCAATCCTTGGTGATTTAGTTTCTTTAAACCCAATTAATCGCCAATCTTTTGGTCAACTAATTGAGAAAAGAGGTGAAGAACGGTTTCAATTTTAAGCCGCACAAACTTCAAGAACTATAACTAGCCGAATTATATGTCACGTATTCGAACTAGATCTAGATAAGTGAAGATTATGTGATGAGTTTTAACCTAATTTTAAAATTAATTTTTCCAAATATAAAATCAGAATCCAAGACAGATATAGAATATTTTCCAATAGTTCTAACCCTTATTGATGAAGAACAAAACTCAATCGTGAAAAAGTAAAGAAGTATGAATTAAGATAAAGAAAACGCTTACATTATTAATCTTAAAACCAAACAGAGCTCCTAACCTTCAATGGGGAGGTTTAGTGACTCATGATAGAAAAGAAAACTAAAGAGATGAGAGAGATGCTAGGGATCCGAGGATCCCAGATCTTGGGTGATCTCTCTTGTGAACCTTGTTCACTTATTTATATTCTAAGTTCTATCTAGAATTCAAATTCAAAATCTCAATCTAATCTTATCTTTAAGAAAGATAAGATAGCTAACTACCTACTTCAAATTCAAATCAAAATAATAATTCAAATCTAATCTAGAAATAAATTCTAGCAACCAAATCTTTATCTTTCTAGAAGGAATTAATGATAACCAATCTCTTGAATCTTCAATATTCGAATGTGATTTAAGGTTTCTAATGATTTGATAATTAAATTTGGGCCTTGTTATGTTTTGAAGAATTGAATCCTGGGAGTTGAGCTTAAGGCATGTTGAGCTTACATCCTTGAATGTGGGCGTAGGCCCAATTACACCTTTCAGGAAGCTTGGATGCTGGGCTTGTGTTGAGAGAAGTCGGACGTGGGTGCCAAGAAGGAAGGCATGTCGGGCTTGTGACTTTGGCCGTCGAGTATGCATGATCACATGAGGGGGACGCCGGGCTTACATGTGTAGTCACCGGGCATCCATGTTGGGCTAAGGAGGACCACCGGGTGTCCTTGTTTGGATACTTGGGCATCTGGTTTGGGCTCGGTTGAAGCGTCCTTGAACTGTATGTATGTTTTTTTTGTCAAAAAGCTTTTAATCCTTGATTATTTTAGGCTAAAAATACCTGAAAACACAATAATACTAACACAACTCTAAATATTTGTTTATTTATGAAAATTCACTAGAAAATATAAGAAATTTGATTAAAAATCTAAGAAAACTTAAGAAAACAAATGAAAAAGAACCCTAAAAATAGCTTAAGATGATATGTCATCACAACACCAAACTTAAAAATTTGCTTGTCTTCAAGCAAAAAGAAAAGTAAACAGAGTTTACCTTAAGTGAAAAGAATTAAAAAGTTTGCAAAATTAAAATTTCAAAAATTGGGATTTATGATAGTCCTTGTGGTTACATTTGGTTTCTGTTATCCTTGATGAATCTTGTATACTTTGGATTTGATAATTTCCAAAAAACTTAGATTCGAATTGCATTATGAGAATTCTTTTGGGCTTATATGACTTGAAGGCAGTTACTTCATATTTAATTTGGAGAAAGATCTTTAAGGCTTTTGACTCTAAGTGTTCTATTATAGGGCAGCTTTTAATGGGCTTTCGATCGATAATCCCGAGCCAGTTGGCCCAAGTTACCAGGTGGTAAAGCACCCCTCGAATCTAATTACCCAAGCCTCACTTTGACATAATTACACCACAAGCACATAATTAGGATTTTGTTGATCTAGACATTGCTGCCCAGAACCTCTTTAGACTTCTTAATGTTTTGTCTTAAGGCAACTCTTTAAGCAGGCTTTCAATCAATAATCCCTGTCCAGTTGCCCAAGTTATCAAGTGATAAAGCACCCCTCAAATTTACTTACCCAAGTCTTTCCTTGAAATACAAACATCACAGGCACATAAGTGACCCTATTCATTGGTGCTCAGAGCCTTATAACTTTGAAACTTTTTAT
Source organism: Arachis duranensis (assembly GCF_000817695.3). Lineage (NCBI taxonomy): Eukaryota > Viridiplantae > Streptophyta > Magnoliopsida > Fabales > Fabaceae > Arachis > Arachis duranensis. Next base: position 18,784,060 of record NC_029772.3, on the reverse strand, counting down.
CTTTCCAGACTTTTTTTTACTGCTTCAAGGAGTTGATTTGAATTCTCATAATACTTCTTTAAGTTTCTATTTATGAAAATTCTTCTTTCGTTTCCACAAGATTCAAATATCTTAAGTTCATCAAATGTACCACATATTCTTGAGCACCACCACTTTGGTTTTGGATTCATTATTCAAATGAAAAAGAACCCTAAAAGTAGCTTAAAATAACGTGTCATCAAATGGGAACTTCATGGTACGTGACTATAGCTAATTTGATAAGGTATTATGGGCTTTCCTGCTTGTGTGGAGGCTTTCAAGTATTGAAAGCCCTTCATCTCCGTCGTTGGTATGCATATGTATGGAAAATATGGTGGAGTGTTTCTTATTAGAGTGGCACAAGATAGTAACAGTAATATCCTTCCAGTGGCATTTGTAATTGTTGAGTCTGAGACTAAAGATTCCTGATTGTTCTTCCTTACCAACTTGAGATGACATGTGACCCCACCACAAGAAGGCTTGTCAATTATATCTAATAGATCCCAGATGATTAAGCCTGCACTGATAGCCGATGATAGTGGTTGGCACCCTCTCTGAGCGTTTCATGCTTATTGCGTTAGGCACATGGCCGCAAACTTCATGTCTCGTTTCAAGTCTACTGAGGGTTAGCAAATTCAATAAGAAAATATGTTTACAACACTAAGACAGTGGTTGTCAGTTTGGACACATGACAATAAACCTCTCTGAGTGCATAAATGTAATTCTTAAGGGTACGCGTTATTTACTGATTGTAGCTATCATGCGATGTACTTACGAGAGGCTGCATCAGTTGTTTGTCAGAAAAGGCAAGGAGGCACAAGCATAGCTGGCAATGGGGAATCAATTTTCTCAATAGATGGTAGCTGCTATTGAGAAGAACAAAGTGGGAATCTCAAAAATGCATGTTACTCATTGCAACCAAAGGGCTTTAGTGTTTGTGGTTGAGCAGTTAAAACCTTTCAAGGGTTGGTCTCAAGGTTCATTCTGTGCTCGGTTGATGGTGGGCACGTGTGACTGTGGCCTTTTCTAATCACTCCATTTTCCATGTCATCACGCCCTTACCCCTTGTGCCACCGCAAGCGTCGAATGGAGTCCATATGTTCATCCGGTGTACATGCAGGAGGCTGTGTTCAAGGTGTTTGACGTGGAGTTTTTGCCGATTCTAGACGAAAAGTTGTGGTTGAAATGGTACGAGACATGATTGTGTCCTAATCCATCCATGCACGCAGGAAAGCAACTGGCAGACCAATTTCCATGAGGTTTGGTAATGAGATGGACGAGGGAGAACGCCAAGATAAATGGTGTGGTCTTTGCAGGCAAACAGGGCATACCCGAAGAGGTTGTCCCAATCAACCCACGCCAGTCGATAGCTACTGACTCCGGATATGTAATTTATTTAGTTTCGGTTACCTCATGTAACTGTAACCGATCCAATGCCAGCCGCCATCGGAGGACTTTCTATTCGTGTTGGTTCCTACCCTGCTGGGCCATACCTATCAACTTGTCGACGTATGCAAGAATAAAAATGTATCAATATATGCAAGTGGATCTTTGATTACATAATTAAAGAAAAAAAACCATAAGTACTAATAGTTACCTCGCAACCATGGGATATGTCAGAACCTATCTCTCAGGTGGACACCACTGAGAACATCTGTGGTATATCCATAAGGCTACAAGCAGAGTGCATCCAGCAATGTCAGTGATGTCTCGATATGCTGCAGAGCATAGGGAATGATACGTCCATGCAAGTACAGCAGATCCCCAAGACAATCTGTGGCACCTCTGGAAGTCATCCAACAGTGGCAGCCACCAGAGATAGGCCTAATTGTTTGACTTGTCAGTCATCAGGTAGCCCCCAATTAACAATAGTATATAACACCTCGTGTACTGTCAGAGGGTGGCTGGATCAGCGGTATTGGCCATATGACGGACCTGGTGCCGAAACTATGTCAACTTGATGGAGAAAGACTCCTTTCTCTAAGCACCTTGCTACTAACTATGAGGAGGCCTGGCACCAAGTAGCTACTCCACCCAATCCCAGGTCGAGAGCTCGTACTATGTCTGAAAATCATGGAAGCACCCATCCATTGGCTCTCCATGTGCGTATAACTCGAGGTGGTACGCAACATCCTGCAAGGTGATGGTGTACTCGTCCTATGGCAAGTGGAAAGTGTAGGTCTCCGGACGCCAGCAGTCTACGAACGCTGTGATCAGGGAGTTGTCAAACACGAAGTCTCTGAGCGGCACCGTGTCGCCAAATCCAGCCTCCTTCAAATAAAGAACAATGGTGTTCGGTGGTGCAAGCGTGTGATTCACTCACCTAGGAAGAAATAGGCGAGCCCTCTGATAAAAAATTAAAAACTGGAATAAAAAAATCTATTTCAAAAGTAAATATTTAAAATCGAAATAAAAAAATATAGTAAACAAGTATTTCACATTTCATAACTCAGTTGAAAACAAAATAATTAATTTTTAAAAGTCAACCATTTGAAAAAACATATCAAATAATCGTAAGTCTCATTAGAACATTGAATAACAGTTGAAAAATTAAAATTAAAAATATAAAAATTAAATTAAACAAAAACAAAATAAAATAAACATTTACTTAATAAATTAATTTAACTAATAACTAAAACCATACTTATGCATTACCATTGACTAAAAAAAGATATCTACTAAGTTATCAAAATTAAAATTAAAAATATAGAAATCAAATTAAATAAATAATAAAATACACAAAATATTTACTTAATAAAATAATTTATCTAATAAGTTAAACTAAATCCTATCAATTAATACTTACTAACAATACATTCTACTACCTAACGTATACTATATATACAAAAGTACCATAACCATGACTCTAAATATATACTTATTTAACTTAAATATGAAAATAACAATACTAACCTAGAAATTGATTGTCCCAGCGATATACCATGTTACATTCAGACAGTTAATGTCTTTATCACGTGCATCTGCGTGCGTCATAATCTTTGAGTACTCGATAATATGATTAAAAAAGGTTAAAAGTGGGAGAAAAATAAAAAAAATGGAGAAAATGTTACTTCAAAAGGCGCTGTAAATGAGTTCAATATATATGCATACTTCTAGCTTATTTTATTTACACAGTGTAAACGAAATAATATTATGATATATCTCGTTTACACTGTAAACGAAATAAACACATTATAAGCACGTTACACAGCACATGTGCAAATGTCATACGACTGCGTCATTTCGTGTTTTATCTTATTTACAATGTAAATAAAATAATATTTTATTTATACTGTAAATAAGATAAATAATAAAATACAAAATGATAAAAATACTATAAATGATATATTTTTATAAATAAAATATTTTTTATTTATTAAAAAAAACCAGTGTAGCATGGCATGTGAGGCTAAGTGTGTGTATATATGTATGTATGTAATATGGCACGAGTTGCTGCTTACAATAATACATTTTACGACAGATATTAAGTATTTGTTATGGTACTTTTCCTATAGAGATATTAGTATTTTTTATCTAATCAATATTTTAAAATTTTTATAAATATACATCAAGAAAAAAGATGATAAAAATAATAGATTGTCATTTTAAGTATATTTATATATATAAAAAAGTTATACATAAAAAATAGTTAAAATAGCAAAAACAATAAAAATAATAATTTTTGTAATTTTATTTGGCAATTTATATATAAAAAAATCAGAAAATCATAAATTTATAATTATTTAACA
>NC_029772.3:18775843-18777217 GCF_000817695.3 Arachis duranensis | reverse complement strand
GCCACTAGAATATAGTTGTTTGAATGTGAGGGTGGGAAAGGTCCCATGAAATAAATACCTCACACATAAAAAAACTCAACCTCAAGAATCCCCTACTGTGGCATTTCATGGTTGGCAGGGAGATTCGTGGCTTTTTCACATCTGTCACAGTGCTTCACAAATGCTCTTGAGTCTCTGAAGAGAGTCGGCCAGTAAAACCCACTCTGAAGGACCTTTGTAGCTGTCCTTTCACCACCAAAGTGGCCTCCATAATCAGAGCCATGATAGTGCCAAAGAATCTACTGCTTTTCCTCATCCGGGACGCATCTCTGGATTATACCATCTGAGCACCTTTTAAAAAGGTACAGTTCCTCCCAAATGTAGTACTTTGCATCAGTTAATAGCTTCTTTACTTGTTGCCTACTGTACTTGATGAGCGGATATTTTATACGCTTTTTGGGGGTAATTTCATGTAGATTCACTACAAGAAAATAGAGTTATTTTAACACTTTATTTTTTAACACCATAATTAAATGTCAAAATTAATATATATTTTTGACAAATATCACAAATGTCAAATTTTCTATATTTTTTTGACGAAAAATTTGACCGTAGAAAATTACTCCTCAATTTTGACACTCATTTGTTTTCAATTTACTCTACTATTTTTTTTCTTCTTTGGGCTCTGTTAATTTTGACATCACACTGCTCTCAGTTTAGGATTATACTACTCATTCTTTATCTTCAAAATCTCAATTTATTCTTTAGTTTCAAGATCACATCTCATTCTTTGTTAAAATTTTTTGTTGAGAATATTTTATAGTCAATAAGTGTCAAAATAAATAGTATTTTTGACAATTAATAAGTATCACAGAAAATATGTTCTCAAAATTTTCTAACAAATTATTTTTGATAGCCAATATTTATCAAAATAAGATTTAAATTTTTTTTCACAATCGCTTATATGTTAAAAATACTATTTTTGACAAAACTTTTATTAACATATTTTCATAGTTAAAATAGTGTCAAAATTTGTTTTTTTGACAAATTTTAATTTTCTTTTACACATTATAACCCTCAAAAATAATCTATATTGTTGTAGTGACGATATGGTAAGTAAGTATATATTTTTTTAGTTGGCCATGTTTAAAATATTTTTTTATATTGGTTCAATTATTCTCAGTTTTGTAATTTTACTAAATTTATAATTAAATTTTTATAATTTAAAATTTTTTTAGTTGTGTCTCTATATTATTTTAAATTTTATAATTAAGTAATTTTTTTCAAAAATATTAAAATTAATAAAATATTTTAAAAATGAGAAGATGTTTAAATTTAATGATTTAGTTCTTAAGTATAGATATTTTTAATTTTAAAAAAATATTATATTAACTT
>NC_029772.3:18773659-18775796 GCF_000817695.3 Arachis duranensis | reverse complement strand
AAATTTAATTATTAAAAAAATTAATTAAAAATAATTATAAAATTTAGTTAAATTTAATAAAATTATAAAAACTTATAAAACAATTTAATTTTTTATATTCAACCACAATAATGATAGAGAATATATTCATTCATTACTACAAATAAATTGCAGATTACGTTTTAACAAAGGATTTTTTATTTTTAACGGTGATTATCAGTAATAATATAATTGTGGTTTATTCGTCATCATGCCATTGCAGGATTCAAAACAATTCAAAATTCATGCTGTGCTGCTGGAGTTAACAATGGATCACGTTGTCCAAGTGCATGTTATGATCCATCCCATTATATTTCTTGGGATGGTATACACCTGACAGAGGAAGCATATAACTTGATTGCTAAAAGGATTATCAAATGGACCTTACGTTTATTTTAAACTAATTGCTATTTTATGTGCTTTAATGATGAGTTAGTATCGAATAATAACAGTGTAGCTTTTACGATTGTTACACTATGTTTAACAATATTTTTCTTTTTTCGCAATAAGTATGGTTGAAATATTTATGTCAATTCTTCATTATGAATTATTGTAATTCAACCGTTATATTAATAAGCAAATATTATCGCCAATAATTAGTCAGTAATATTTTATACCTATATTTATAAGAATTTACCTACATAAATATATAATTAACAATTTAACATTAATATTTATTAGAATTTTACATATACATAAATTAATACAATTTATATATTACATATAAATTAATATAATTTATTTGTTAAAAATAATTTAATATTTATACTAATTAAATACAAAATAAAATTGTTAAAAACTACTTGACTCCAAAATTTTTTGTTCATAAAATACATATTTTATTTAGTAAATTAGAAGCAATGTACTAGCTAATTCTCTTTTTTCCCTTTTGTATAATGATTAGCCATGTATAGAAATTAACACACAGAAACAGAATACAAGATGTCACAAGACACATAAATATATAAATTTTAATTTTTTATAAGACATANATATTATGTCTAAATGTGTATTTTAAGAATATAAGTTAAAAATGAAGTTAGACATGACTGATGCATAATAATATTTAAGTGTGTGTCAATATATTTAAAAAAGTATTTTTTTTATTAAAATACAATTAGACACATATATGAAACGAATACTAAATAAATATTGAATCTAAAATTATCTAATACATAAACATGACAACTCAAAAAAATATCCATAACTTAAAAAATACTCCTTCGACATTAGCATCAAGGTGAATTGAATTTAATCAAGATACATACACTAATTGCATACATCATCCCTTTAGTTTATTTCTATCTATTCACGCCAAGGTAATCTCTCATTACTAGCTGATTTTGCAAAATTCTCCATTTACTCGTGTGCCTAAAGTCTTTCTTCATTCAGCTTTCATTTTGATTTCCGATCCCCTTGTTTATTGATCCAATAGCTCCTTCTAGAAAGAATTTTATCACCATATATATTTCCACCCCTTCTACAAATAAATTCACACAGCAACACCAAAAGTTTATTATTTAAATTTAAGATTGGAGGTAGCCTCCTATTGCCATCTTCTACTTCTTAGGAATGAAATCAGCACATAGCCACCAAGTCATTTTATTTTTATATTTCTCTCAATTTATCTGTTCGTATCTGATTTGAGATACATACTTAAAAAAAACTAAGATTTTAATGTAGATTGTTTATAGATTAAGTTGAAAAGGTAATCTATAATGATACTCAAGGTTTAAGTCAATAGTATATTTAATAGAGATAATGTATCTTATTTTACCTGTCTTTAAAACTCTTATTTTATATAATTCTTAAATATTTGTTGAGCATTTATTGTCGAATATACATTTATCTTGTATATTTACTGTTTTACCAACTTAAAGTTATTTTTGTATGAGTTATCCGTATTTTTCGCATAACGTTGATAACGCATGATTTCGTATAGTCAGATTCTCAATATTATTGTCCAAAACAGTTTTTCAACTTGGATTTCTTGTCTTGCAAGTTAGTCAAGTATGCCCAAATTTTAATGGACCAGGCCCACTTAGCCTTCCATGTTCTTTTTTTTTGGGTTTTTTTGGCACCAAAAAATTTCTTTGAAGAGAAAAATTTCAATTTTTCA